>NW_024092469.1:0-2500 GCF_014356525.2 Nilaparvata lugens | reverse complement strand
AAACCCTGTTTTTGACAACATTTTCGCCATTTTAGCCGCCATCTTGAATTGCATTTGATCGAAATTGTTCGTGTCGGATCCTTATAGTGAAACGACCTCAAGTTCAAATTTCAAGTCATTCCGTTAATTGGGAGATGAGATATCGTGTACACTGACGCACATACACTCATACACACACATACACACACACACACAACACACACACACACACACACAACACACACACACACACCACACACAACACACACACACACAACCACACACACACACACACACACATACAGACCAATACCCAAAAACCACTTTTTTAGACTCAAGGGACCTTGAAACGTATAGAAATTTAAAATTCGGGTACCTTAATTTTTTTCGGAAAGCAATACTTTCCTTACCTATGGTAATAGGGCAAGGAAAGTAAAAAAGTGATTGATTCAATAGCTTTTTTGATCAATGGTAATTAAAGCTGCGTTTACACTAACATTATTAACAAAATGTTAATAACTTAATCCTTATTGATTCTATTAGATTGAACGGAACTTTACAAACACATATGTTCATCATGTGTATGATAAGTGATGCTCAATCTAATAGAATCTATAAGGATTAAGTTATTAACATTTTGTTAATAACTTTGGTGTAAACGCATCTTTAGAGTGAGGTCCACGTTATAATGGCAGTGAAGAAAGATGGGAGAACATTGCCGATCCTCCGTCTTGTCAATGCCTTCTATAGTTGGTAGCAGATACTGGTTTATTGATGTAATATTAACTTTTCATTCTAGTTTAAAATAATCAGTTATATTCTATCAAGCAAGAAATAATATTTTTCGATGATTTCATAATGAAGATTAAACACTTCATCTTGCCAATGCCTTCTATAGATGGTAGCTGATACAGGTTTATTAATGTAATATTAACTGTTCATTCTCGTTTAAAATAATCAATTATATTTTATCAAGCAAGAAATTATATTTTTCAATTATTTCATAATGAATTTTCATGATTAAAATAAAATATTTTTTATTTAATTACCAATTCTACATTGTTTAAAAAGAATCAGGCAACAGAGCAAAGCGAGAAAGAGATAGCGCTAACCGCTTTGTTGAATGATAGACAAGGGTAGCAATACCATTGTCAATAAAACACTGCCATTACAACGTGGACCTCATTATAGCAGTTTGAAGCTTGTTTCATGAAGATACTGTTTAGAAAATGTAGAATGTATTAATCAATCAATCAATCATTTATTTCTTTCCAAAACATACATGAAAAAGTCAAAAACTAACTTAAAGCTAAAGAGAAATTAGTGACTGTATAAAATTCATTTTTTTACAGTAAACTCGTTTATACTGTAGCATGCTAAATCCATCAAATATGCTCTCAGCAATTCCTTAAATTTTGATCTATCAAGTTCATGTCTTATGCAACCTGGGAGACAACCAATAAATTCTATTACATTTTATACTCTCTGTTATTGCTGCGTTAAATAATTGATTCATTTTATTTGTATCTTAATACATTTTAATTTCATATGTATTCATAAATATATTAATATTTTCCATTTTAGTGGTAATAATTTGAATTTTTCTTCTATGTTTTGGTTTGAAGCATATAAATTTGAAAATCTTCTTTGTGAAAATAATTAAGAACTGCAAATTTTGTGAACAGCTACAAGACTCAACCTATCTCTGACTATGTGTAACATTATCTAAATTTGGGAGAGGAATAGCACAAGGTTACTTTAGTTTTTCTCTACTTATCATTTTGGTGATGTACTTATTGTATGAATTACAGTAACTATATTAGGTAATATAGTTACTGTAGTATCTATATATATAAAAGCGAAATGGCACTCACTCACTGACTGACTGACTGACTCACTCACTCACTCACTCACTCACTCACTCACTCACTCGCATAACTAAAAATCTACCGGACCAAAAACGTTCAAATTTGGTAGGTATGTTCAGTTGGTCCTTTAGAGGCGCACTAAGAAATCTTTTGGCAATATTTTAACTCTAAGGGTTGTTTTTAAGGGTTTAAATTTCGTCTTTTAGCATGTATATTCTTCTTCTCCCAATCTCTTAATTTATTATAAAATTGAAATTTCCATATCATATGTTACTATAGAACTATAATCTAGATAGAGTACCTCTTCGAAACAGTTGTTAACAACTGGCAACTAAATTAATAATTTTGTCAGGTTGGCATTAAGTTGAGTTGACTTTGTTAGGTTGGCACCAAGTTGAAGATTGAAATGCATTTATCTCGGAAAAATTGATTGGGCACTGCTACTTCAATCTTGGGAATATTATATTACTAGCGGTCAGGCTCGCTTCGCCCGCCATATCCGTTTAGCCAGCCGTTTAGTCTGGACCCCCGACTGGATTGTCCTAGCATATGATAAAAATGCTCAAATGAAAAATGCAGGCGAGCGAAGCGAGCCTGCTAATCTCATCCTTGGACGATCCAATCGGGGGTCCAGGGGGCGGAGCCCCCTGGCT
>NW_024092468.1:0-16624 GCF_014356525.2 Nilaparvata lugens | reverse complement strand
TGGCGTAAGACTTGCATCATTGTTCTATACAACATTAAGACGAGTTTTTCATAAGGGTGAATTCCTATAGACTACACTGGAAATTGTGTTGAATTTGATTGAGAGCTAGATAAACTAAAACTAGATATTGTTTCCGCGATTTTTGGAATGCATCTTGTAGCAAGATATCTGGTGCAGCTTGCTTCAATCAGAGTTATCAATCTGCTTTATTGAGTTGTCGGTGAAAAAAGTTTGAATTCTCCAGACTTGAAACTGTGTCAAATTTGTTGCAAAGTGTGTTAAATCTTGGAGACACTAGTTGCTAAATCCCAGTGCTTGATTTGCTAAAGTACTAAAATTGTCTAGTTGCTGAAGTTGTTCCAGTGTTGCAAGATTTACTCTATACTCTTCTATCACTCCATATTAAATACTTCAGTGAGTTATCTGATTGGATAACAGGTCATAAAATATTTGAAGTATTGAAGAGTTAAGTACTCAGAGATGTCTAATTGAATGACAGTTCATAGAATATTTGAAGTATTGAAGAGTTAAGTACTCCGAGTTGTTCAATTCTATGACAGTTCATAGAATATTTGAAGTATTGAAGACCAAATAAATCTACACTATGACAAAATCTATTTTAATTACCAAGTTTTGGAACTCAATTTCGTACCAGAATTAGTAAAGCTAAACAGACACTATTTGCTACTGTCTTCTGTCTTTTCACAGTAAATACTCTGCTAGTGTTCTAAGACTTTCAAGTCTGAAAAATTTGAAAAAGTAGATACTTGAAAAAAGTTGAGAAAAAAAACTTGAGAAAGAATTTAAGGAAATAAACACAGAAGTGGTAAATACTAGAGGTACTTTAGTGACTAGCTCGTTTCAGTTTGGAGAGATTCAACAAGTTGAAGAAGTGGTTTAAGTTGGAGAACTACAACAAGTTGAAGAAGTAGTTCAATTTGAAGAAGTAGTTTAAGTTGACGAACTACAACAAGTTGAAGAAGTGGTTCAAGTTGGAGAACTACAACAAGTTGAAGAAGTAGTTCAAGTTGAAGAACTACAACAAGTTGAAGAAGTAGTCTAAGTTGAAGATCTACAACAAGTTGAAGAAGTAGTTCAAGTTGAAGATCTACAACAAGTTGAAGAAGTAGTCTAAGTTGAAGAACATCAACAAGTTGAAGAAGTACTTTGGGTTGAAGAACTACAGCAAGTTGAAGAAGTAGTCTAAGTTGAAGAACTTCAACAAGTTGAAGAAGTAATCCAAGTTGAAAAGCTACAACAAGTTGAAGAAGTAGTCTAAGTTGAAGAACATCAACAAGTTGAGGAAGTACTTTCGGTTGAAGAACTACAGCAAGTTGAAGAAGTAGTTCAAGTTAAAGAACTACAACAAGTAGAAGAAGTAGTCTAAGTTGATGAACTACAACAAGTTGGAGAAGTAGTCCAAGTTGAAGAACTACAACAAGTTGAAGAAGTAGTCTAACTTGAAGATCTACAACAAGTTGAAGAGGTAGTTCAAGTTGAAGAACTACAACAAGTTGAAGAAGTAGTCCAAGTTGAAGAGCTACAACAAGTTGAAGAAAAGAGGTTAGAAAAAAAATTGTAAACGAGGATTTAGAAGATTGTATCCAAAACATTGAATTGAGAGATTCCTGACTACTTTAAGATAAACTTATCAGTCACTACCGACCAGGAAAAACTTGGAAAAACTCGGGAAAATCGTGGAAAATCAGTGAACTGAGTAATTCTTGACTAACCTGTGTTCCAATCAACAGTCACTACGGACCAATCACCGTGCGAGGATGTCAATGGCAGTATGAGTGGAAATTGCTCTCCAGGTAAGAATTTATTTCGAAAAAAATATTTATTTTTAAAACTTTGTACTTTTTGATGGTTATATACACGGATTATCACTGTCTGATTATGTAACTTGACGTAGTAAGGTTAGCTACACACACATCGGTTTTTGTTCGTACGATTTTTGCCGTCGTTATGAATTCTATTAGATTAGACAGATGATTTAAAACAGATGATGCTTGTCAAGTACCGTTTAATCTGATGGAATTCATAAGGACGACAAAATATCTTACGAACAAAAATCGATATGTGTGTGTAGGGCTTTATACTGTTTACAATGTCATCCGTCCATTACCCACGCACAAACCGTGGAGCTCATTTAGGCATCATCCTCAGCAAAGAAAACAAAACTTGGTAAAAATGGCAGTATCCCACGAAACCGAAATTGCATTTAACCAGTATTTCTGTGAACAGTAGACCTCGCGCTCAGTAAGTTACATTGACCTGTTGTTATGTTTTCTCAAAAATTACAAAATAATTTATCAATTTAAAATGTCTAGAAAAAAATCCTAAATAAACATAGAGCTTTTTGTCCTATCGTACCGTGACGTGTCGTCCCGGAATGTGAGTGTGAGCGCTGTTATCAGGTCTGGCTGCAACGTTGATGGAAAGATACATTTTCAAGATGTTCGATGTTTTTGAACGGGTAGTATTATAGTCCACTAGACAGCTGATTTATGATGAATAATTCTATAGTCTGATTTTTACTCCAATATTGGCGTATGGAGGAGGCTCCTTTTTCCTTTTATATTATCCTTGAAATGCAAAATTTCCAAAAACCTTGTATATACGTCGACGCGCAATTTAAAAAGGAACATACCTGTCAAATCTCATGTGAATCTATTACCGCGTTTCGCCGTAAATAGGCAACATAAACATTAAGAGAAATGCCAAACCGTCGACTTGAATCTTAGACCTCACTTCGTTCGGTCAATGATAGTGAAATGTTGTTACAGCATTTTAAAGTCTCCGTCATTGAGTCTCGGTGTATCGGCTTCGTTTAATGACATCATTCTACGGCGGTCAAATTTGATTGGCTTCTCTTACAACCGACTGAGGATGGAATAAAACACCAAAATAAGATTCATAACGTTTGAATTCAGACTATCGTTTGAACGTTTTAGACTGTAAGGTATTAAAATTTATGTGAATGAATTATGATAGAATAGTAGGTAACCCGTGTTAGCAAGGTTCTATTTAAAAACTTGACAAACTGAAAACTTGACTTGATGACATTTTGAAGAATTGAAAATAGGCCTATAACTATCCTCGGTTAATTGAGAATCTATATGCAAAAATTCAAGTTAATCAGTTGAATAGTTCAGACGTGATGATGCGTCAATCATAAATCGGGGACCGAGCTTCGCTCTGGACTACAAAAGCATGAAAAATGTATTACGAAAGAAGAAATTATTATAACATTCATACAGAAATGTTCCATCCAATAACAGTAAATTGAGATTTTATCCCAGAGAAATGCAAAAAATTCCCTCACAAAGGACCAGTTGCACAAAAGCCGGTTAATTTAATCCTGATTAACTTCACGTCAATCAAATCATAGAAGACATTCAAAAAGATGAATCTTCTGAAATTAATCAGGATTGAGAATAACCGGCTTTTTTGCAAACGGCACTAAGTACCTGATTGAATGATTACAAAAGTTCAACAGCAAAGAAACATAATTTTGACCCAGTCCCACACACATTACCAACAGACGACGAAATAATAAATTATCAGATGTTTTCAAGGATGAATAATAATTATCCTTTATGTCCTTCAGTGAGTTTTCTCAGGGATGAGACCTAGTGCAATCGAATCTTTATTATTATAAACCTACTATGTTTTGAATTTCGTGAGAATCGTTAGAGCCGTTTTCGAGATCCGGTGAAATACAAACATATAACATCCAAACATCCAAACATCTGAACATCCAAACATCTAAACATCCAAACATCTAAACATCCAACATCTGAACATCCAAACATCTAAACATATAAACATATAAACAGAAGTTGCTCGTCTCTATAGTATAGGATTCTCCTATCCCGTACGTGTATAAGCCAATTCTTTAATTCATTATAGTATAGATTGATCACTGCTGTAAAATAATGAGATATAATATACTGAAATGGGAATCGACTAAATAATAAATTATAAATAATGAAACATGATTACCGATAACAATTGGTAAATGGCCTGAGGTACCTTATAAATTAATGACTCAAATTCCCCATATCGCTAAAATGTTTTGAATCTACACTCTTATCTATTTTTTTTAAAATAGATGCTTCCCATGTTATTTAAATGGAGTCACTTTTACTCCCTAGGGAGTTTTTTCTGTTTTTTAGTACCGAGAGCGAAAAAGTGACACTTTAGTATCATGTTTCAGGGAGTAAAGTAAGTACTTTTGACAGTAGGTGGAGGAAAATTATGATTGACTTGCAGGTAACCCGTGCTCCGCAAGGGTCTATTTAAAAACTTGACAAACTGAAAACTTTACGTAATGACATTTTGAAGAATTGAAAATAGGCCTATAACCATCCTCGGTTAATTGATAATCTATATGCAAAAATTCAAGTTAATCAGTTGAATAGTTCAGACGTGATGATGCGTCAAACATAAATTTAATATCGGGGACCGAGCTTCGCTCTGGACTACAAAAGCATGAAAAATGTATTACGAAAGAAGAAATTATTATAACATTCATACAGAAATGTTCCATCTAATAACAGTAAATTGAGATTTAATCCCAGAGAAATGCAAAAAATTCCCTCACAAAGGACCAGTTGCACAAAAGCCGGTTAAATTTTAATCCTGATTAACTTCACGTCAACCAAATCATAGAAGACCATTTCAAAAAGATGAATCTTCTGAAATTAATCAGGATTGAGAATAACCCGGCTTTTTTGCAACCGGCACTAAGTACCTGATTGAATGATTACAAAAGTTCAACAGCAAAGAAACATAATTTTGACCCAGTCCCACACACATTACCAACAGACGACGAAATAATAATTATTATCAGATGTTTTTCCAAGGATGAATAATAATTATCCTTTTAATGTCCTTCAGTGAGTTTTCTCAGGGATGAGACCTAGTGCAATCGAATCTTTATTATTATAAACCTACTATGTTTTGAATTTCGTGAGAATCGTTAGAGCCGTTTTCGAGATCCGGTGAAATACAAACATATAAACATCCAAACATCCAAACATCTGAACATCCAAACATCTAAACATCCAAACATCTAAACATCCAAACATCTGAACATCCAAACATCTAAACATATAAACATATAAACAGAAGTTGCTCGTCTAATAGTATAGGATTCTCCTATCCCGTACGTGTATAAGCCAATTCTTTAATTCATTATAGTATAGATTGATCACTGCTGTAAATTATGAATGATATAATATACTGAAATGGGAATCGACTAAATAATAAATTATAAATAATGAAACATGATTACCGATAACAATTGGTAAATGGCCTGAGGTACCTTATAAATTAATGACTCAAATTCCCCATATCGCTAAAAATGTTTTGAATCTACACTCTTATCTATTTTTTTTCAAATAGAGATCCGAGTATTTAATAAAGAAATCTTTCATAAATGTATCATATTGATACCGATTATAATTTGAGGATCACCACTACATACTTAGTGATAATATACTATAATTATACTATATAACTTGGTGATAGTAGTTCAGTGAGAAAACTCGTTAAATGAGAAAGTTATTAAGGACTCAGAAGGATTCTTCTCTCCTCCTATAGCAGACTCTTAAGCCTTTGATCCTGATAAATGAAGGATGTCAAGATTTCTGATGAAGGATCAAGAAGGATTCTGGAGCTGCCCTTCTTTTATGAAGAGGATAAGGAAGGAACTCTAAGGAAATATACTAGAAATAAATAATGACAGTAATAATGCCAACCTTGACTTCGATAAAATATGAGACTGGATTCCTAAAGGTGCGTACAGATATACGCGCCACGAACATGAGAAATTCACTTTTAATCAGCTGACTATATCTGTAGTTTTACATAAACGGTAAGATAGAGTTATAAAAACCTTGGCATCAGCTGATTAAAAGTGAATTGCTCATGTTCGCGGCGCGTATATCTGTACGCACCTTTATATTGTATTAGACGCTTTTGATGCGATGATGATATAATATCCTACGTTACTATCTGTAATTCAATTTTAATTTGTAATCGTTTATTAATCTTTGGTAAATGAATACTCACTTCATCCAATAAATAAACAGAAATCTTCGGCATCGATCAGCTGACTAACTTGAATGAAGCCATATGATTGGTAGTCGTTTGCCAGCATGCTATTGGCCGAGTAAGACCTCACACCTCCCACCATACGCGAGTCTTGTCTCGACCAATGGCAGGCTGTCAACTAACTACCAATCGTATTGCTTCACTCACACTGTACTGCGCTAAAATCTGCTGTTCAAATCTCAATTTTCAAGCTTTCTTTTTAGTAGAGATGATGCAAGTGATAGAGTAACTGATACTCTTTGATCTAAAGGAGTAATAAGTGAGGGAGTGTGATAATTTGAAGTATTTTAACCAAATGATCATAATACGTTCGAATTCGGTACAGAGGTTCCGCTGAGGTCTACATGCAGGCGAGCGAAGCGAGCCCGCTGATTTCATTCTTGGACGACCCAGTTGGGGGTCCAGGGGGCTCTGCCCCCATGGCTAGACGGATATGGCGAGCGAAGCGAGCCTAACGGCTAGTAGAATATTTATAGACAAACAATGAGAATGAAATAGGAGTATTATTTTCTTCATGATTCTACTAAATTTAGCCATAGAGAAACAATAGCATAAGTAGATATCCCATGGTATAGGGAGTTCATGTAGTAACTTTTACTCTTATCTCAAGCCGATAGTCCACGTAGTTCTTTCCCGAGAAGCTGTGTGACGCTGTTAGTCTCTCATATTTGATATGTCCAAAACTCCGCCAATTTATGTAGATGCATAACAATATGATTATTATCTATAGTTATTATATTACAAACTGCTTTTTCATATCATATACAGTTCAATAATTATTTTCTTAGTCTATATTATGTAAATTCATCTATAATTTTGCTGTATTGTAAGCTATTGTATATAAGTGTATAAGCCAGTATATACTGTAATCTATATAAATAAAGTACTCAATCAATCAATCAATATTGTGCCGTTCATACTTTCTCACCCCAACAAAACAGTAAGAATCTGCAATAATCGACAGTAATTGGCTTGAGATAACAGTAAAAGTTGCGACATAAATTCCCTATACCATGGGATATCTACTTACGCTATTGTGTCTCTATGATTTAGCTCACTAGGGCTAAGAAATTCATACAGAAAAATTCAGAATTCTTTATGAAATCTGAAACCTCTATAAAATTGCCTGTAAAAATCTTAAGTCGTTTAATTCAACGCGATAAATTGATGAGACGCTTCAAGTCTGTTCTGCAATGACAAATTGAATTCACCAAGGATATTAATTTTCGGGCTAAGATCAACATCTTTCCTCTACTGTCAGCATTGGTTAAATGAGGAGCATTGATGCTAGTACTATGAGACCTGATGACAGTTTGAAGTGAGTCTCAGTATAACACCAATGCACCATTAATTCATCACATTTCAGAAGGTTATTACAGCCTATTATCCTGGCTATATCCCATCTCCACACAGTTTGTTACACGTTCATAGCACAGCTTAAAAGTCCCCTCAAGCTCTGTCTCTCTCTCTCTTTCTCTCTCTCTCACTTTCTCTCACTGCCTCTCTCTTTCTGTATTCCTCTCTCTATCACTATATCTCTCTCTTTCTCTTCCTCTCATCACCATCTCTCCTTTCTCTCTCTCGCTCACCTCTCGCTCTGTCAGCCTGTCTCTCTCTTTTTTTTGGTAGAGAGTTAGTGGGGAGGATATTTTTAATATTCTTTCCGAAGAATGGACATTGATATGTCCAAAGCTCCGCCAGTTTATGTAGATGCATAACAATATAATTATCTATAGTTATTATATTACAATTACTTTTCATATCATAACAGTTCAATAATTATTTTCTTAGTCTATATATGTAAAATTCATCTATAATTTTGTTGTATTGTAAGCTATTGTATATAAGTGTATAGCCAGTATATATTGTAATCTACATAAATAAAGTACTCAATCAATCAATCTCTCTCTCTCTTTCTTCCCCCCTCTCTCTCACTCTCGCTCACTCTCTCTCTCTCTCTCTCAATCTCAATAACTCTCTATCTTTTCCTCACACTCATTCTCTCCAGAGAGATTATTGAACTCTCAATACCTTTCTCTACCTATACTAATCAATCTTTCTCTCTTTCCCTCCTTCTGAATCTCACTAACTTTCTCTCACTCACCACTCACTCTCTCTTCAACCATCAATACCTCTCTCAACCTATTCTAAACCTAATCTTTCTCTCTCCTTTTGTCACTCTTCCTCTTCTTCTCTCCATATATATTTTCTCTTCTACTTGCACACACAATATATCACGATTATTAATGATGCTCTCTCCTCTCTCACTGTCTCTTCCTCTCTCTCCTCACTCTCACTCCCTCTCAATCCTCTCTCTAACCCTCTACTTCACTCTCTCTCTTTCTCTGCTTTCCCACCCACCATCACAATCTCCCTCACTTTACTCCTCACATCCTCTCACACACACTCTCTCTCTCTCAAAGTTCCGATACCTTCCTTTACGTATTCTAATGAATATTTCTCTCTTCCTCTGTCACTCTTCATCTTTCTACCTATTTCTATCCTTCTTGCACACACTATATTGCACGATTATTGATGATGTTCCGCCTTTCAGCCAGAAAATCACGCTATAATCCTGGATTTCAATCGCCTTGTTGGGAAGTTGATGAATCATCTGTGAAATTAATTTGTTATCGCGAGTTCACTGCTCTTTGCATAGAGAGTGATTCACCCTCACTGAATGTATCCATAGAAATATTCGATGAAAATCTGTAAAAATCTGGTGTGGCGCACTCACACAACTTTCCTTGTCGTTATGGAAATTGATCAACTGACGCTAGTGTTCTCGCGCATCTCAAGTCTACTATTCAAAGATCTAAGCCAGCTGGTGACAGGACAATAACGCTGCAGACACACGATGTCTGTTATCTCTTCATAGTGAATGATTTTATAGAATCAACAGGTGCCAACTGTTTGCAATTGAATAATCACTTTTTTTCAAAGCTTATTTTCAATTTAAGGTGAAAATGTTACTGAACATCAATTGTAGCGATTTTCATGCTCAATCTTCTCCACTTGAAAATTTTTGTTTAAATTATTTCTGAGACCTGATAATTGGAAATCTAAAATCAAACTTTGCATAGATGGGGTGGAGCTCCTGAAGTTTTTACAGATATGGGTTTTGTAGCAGTTGATAGAGCTTATCAATGACTTCTCTAGGTATGAATTTTATCGAAATCGTTGGAGCCGTTTTCGAGAAAATCGCGAAAAACCCTGTTTTTGATAACATTTTCGCCATTCTAGCCGCCATCGAAATTGTTCATGTCGAGGACCTTTAAATAGTGTAAGGACCTTAAGAACCAAATTTCAAGTCATTCCGTTAATTGGGAGATGGGATATCGTGTACACAGACGCACATACACTCATACACACAACACACACACACACACACACACACAACACACACACACACACACACACACACATACCGACCAATACCCAAAAACCACTTTTTTGGACTCAGGGGACCTTGAAACGTGTAGAAATATAGAAATTGGGGTACCTTAATTTTTTTCGGAAAGCAATACTTTCCTTACCTATGGTAATAGGGCAAGGATAGTAAAAACGCTGGTAGTCTCTCATTCTGTGCCGTTCTTACACTCTCAACCCAACAAACAGTAATAATGCACAGTAGTCGACAATAATCGGCTTGAGTTAACGAGAAATCGGTTTGAAATCTTCTTATCATTCCTCTATCTCTGTATTTGATTTAGAGCTCAATCACCGACTCTGGCATTTCAACGGACCTGTACTGTATTTAGCACTCTCTCCAATCCGTCCTCTGTTTAGCCAACTGCGTCACAACCGTTCTATGACGTCACATACGTCAAACGTCATGACAGGTCACAAACCCGCAAATGGCGAAATTAATCCGTCTCTGACCTCAATCAAAGGCAAAGCGCCAACTCTGATTTTCGGATTTTCAAAGCCCGGAATGGCGGAGTAAATTTATCAAAGGGCACTCTGATTCTGACACTGTTCAGTGAGATTCACCTGAAACTGTCAGAATAACTCGTAAATGATATCTATGCGTCCCCTTCCAACCTATGCTGGCAGTTTGGAGTGAGTTTGAGGAAAGTAATTTTGTGTGGGAGTTGAACAATTTTCTATGTTTTTATAGTGAGGTCCACGTTTTAATGACAGTATTCGATTAACATTGGTGCTGCTATTCTTGTCTATAATCCTTGTTTCATCTCTGTATCATTCTTGTATCATCTTCGTATTATCTTTGTATCATCTTTCTATGGTGAGGTTAACGTTTTAATGGCATATTTGATTAACATTGGTGTTCTATCCTTCAGTAACCCTTGTTTCATCTCTGTATCATTCTTGTATCATCTTCGTATTATCTTTGTATCATCTTTCTATGGTGAGGTTAACGTTTTAATGGCAATATTTGATTAACATTGGTGTTGCTATCCTTGTCAGTAACCCTTGTTTCATCTCTGTATCATTCTTGTATCATCTTCGTATTATCTTTGTATCATCTTTCTATGGTGAGGTTAACGTTTTAATGGCAATATTTGATTAACATTGGTGTTGCTATCCTTGTCAGTAACCCTTGTTTCATCTCTGTATCATTCTTGTATCATCTTCGTATTATCTTGTATATCTTTCTATAGTGAGGTCCACGTTTTAATGGCAATATCTGATTCACATTGGTGTTGCTATCCTTGTCAATAACCCTTGTTTCATCTCTGTATCATTCTTGTATCATCTTCGTATTATCTTTGTATCATCTTTCTATGGTGAGGTTAACGTTTTAATGGCAATATTTGATTAACATTGGTGTTGCCATCCTTGTCAGTAACCCTTGTTTCATCTCTGTATCATTCTTGTATCATCTTCGTATTATCTTTGTATCATCTTTCTATGGTGAGGTTAACGTTTTAATGGCAATATTTGATTAACATTGGTGTTGCTATCCTTGTCAGTAACCCTTGTTTCATCTCTGTATCATTCTTTATCATCTTCGTATTATCTTGTATATCTTCTTTTATGGTGAGGTTAACGTTTTAATGGCAATATTTGATTACATTGGTGTTGCATCCTTGTCAATAACCCTTGTTTCATCTCTGTATCATTCTTGTATCATCTTCGTATTATCTTTGTATCATCTTCGTATTATCTTTGTATCATCTTTCTATGGTGAGGTTAACGTTTTAATGGCAATATTTGATTAACATTGGTGTTGCTATCCTTGTCAGTAACCCTTGTTTCATCTCTGTATCATTCTTGTATCATCTTCGTATTATCTTTGTATCATCTTCGTATTATCTTTGTATCATCTTTCTATGGTGAGGTTAACGTTTTAGTGGCAATATTTGATTAACATTGGTGTTGCTATCCTTGTCAATAACCCTTGTTTCATCTCTGTATCATTCTTGTATCATCTTCGTATTATCTTTGTATCATCTTCGTATTATCTTTGTATCATCTTTCTATGGTGAGGTTAACGTTTTAATGGCAATATTTGATTAACATTGGTGTTGCTGGCCTTGTCTATAATCCTTGTATCATTTTTCTAATATCGGGGCACCGAGCTTCGCTCGTTATTTATTTATTGACTTTTGATAAACCAAACACAATTTTTTAAAATTATTGGGGAAGTACTAACAGACACAGCCCAAAACTGTTTTTTCAAGAATTTTGATTTATACACTATAAATAGTCCAGAAACTAGGTTATATACACTTGAATTCAGGTTCAATTTTCTGTTCAAACATTTGAAAACAGAAGAATTATAATTGAGACTATATACAACCCAAATTGAATTACAAAATAACACTCACTGATCACTTGAAATTGTCAAATAATGATCAACTTTGAAAATTATGATATACTCTAGTTTAGGAGGATTATCATGTCATGTCAACAAATCAGATTATGTTGATCAAATCGATTAAATTTTCTAGCTAGATAAAATTTCTCGCTGATTGATTATGATTACACAGCTGGAAATAATTCTGTCTCTCTCCCACACAGGCACACGCATCTTCTGTTATCGAGAGACGACGGAATTATCATCTGTTTTTCAAGGATGAATTATCCTTCTAATTTCGTTCAGCTAGTTTTCCAAAGAATGAGCCATAGTGCAATCAAATTTTTATATCATAAACCTTCTATGTTTCAAATTTCGTGAAAATCGTTAGAGCCGTTTTCGATATCCGTGAAACATAAATAAGCAGATATAAAAATAGCCAGATATGAAAATAACCAGATATAAAAATAACCAGATTTAAAAATATAGAAATTGCTTGCTTAATATAATAGGATAATGAGGTCCAAGTCATAATGGCAATATTTGATTAACATTGGTGTTGCTATCTTTGTCTATTATCCTTGTATCTTTGTAACATCTTTGTATCATCGTATGACCTTTGCATCATCTTTCTATAGGAAGGTTCACGTTATAATAGCAGTATTTGATCAACATTGGTGATGCTATCCTTATCTATCTATTCGACATCTATCATTCAAAATATAGATCAAAATCCATCATTTGACAAAGCAGATAGCGCTATCCTTTTCTACCTCCACAACGTTCCAGATCGTTTTTCAACAATGTAGGAATATAATCAATTAACAGAATATTAATCTCAACAATGAAAATTTATTATTCAATCATTTAAAAGTTTATTCTCTTGACAAATAAAATAAACTTGATTATTCTCAACAAGAATAAACAGTTGATATTACATCTATTATATATATATATAAAAGCGAAATGGCACCCACTCACTGACTGACTGACTCACTCACTCACTCGCGGAACTAAAAATCTACCGGACCAAAACCGTTCAAATTGGTAGGTATTTCAGTTGGCCCTTTAGAGGCGCAATAAGAAATCTTTGGCAATATTTTACTCTAAGGGTGGTTTTTTAAGGGTTTAAAGCTCGTCTTTCAGCATTATATTCTTCTATTCTCTTAATTATAATTGAAAAATGTCCATACATTAATGTTCATATAATTATAATCTAGAGAGTACCTCTTCGAAACAGTTGTTACTGGTAACTAAATTAATATTTTGTCAGGTTGGCATTAAGTTGAGTTGACTTTGTTAGGTTGGCACCAAGTTGAAGATTGGAATGCATTTATCGCGGAAAAATTGAATGGGCACTGCTACTTTATCAGAGCTATTCCTGGGATATTATATTACGAGCAGTCAGGCTCGCTTCGTTCGCCATATCCTTTTAGCCAGACGTTTAGTCTGGATCGTCCTACTAATGATAAAAATGCTCAAATGAAAAATGCAGGCGAGCGAAGCGAGCCTGCTGATCTCATCCCTGGACGATCCAGCGGGGTCCAGGGGGCGGAGCCCCCGGCTAGACGGATATGACGAGCGAAGCGAGCCCAACGGCTAGTCAGATATACCGGTATCAGATATTCATAAATTTATATGTTTGAATGTTTAAATGTTTATATATTTATATGTTGCGCATTTACGGCGAAACGCGGTAATAGATTTTCATGGTATTTGACAGGTATGTACCTTTTTTAATTGCGCGTCGACGTATATACGAGGTTTATTGGAAATTTTGCATGCCAAGGATAAATTGACCGAACGAAGTGAGGTCTAAGATTCAAGTCGATTGTTTGGTATTTCTTTTAATGTTTAAATGTTTATATGTTCGCATTTACGGCGAAACGCGGTAATAGATTTTCATGAAATTTGACAGGTATGTTCCTTTTTTAATTGCGCGTCTACGGATATACAAGGTTTTTGGATATTTTGCATTTCAAGGATAATTGACCGAACAAAGTGAGGTCTAAGATTCAAGTCGACGGTTGGTATTCTCTTAATGTTTTAATGTTGCGCATTTACGGCGAAAGCGGTAATAGATTTTCATGAAATTTGACAGGTATGTTCCTTTTTTAATTGCGCGTCTACGGATATACAAGGTTTTTGGATATTTTGCATTTCAAGGATAATTGACCGAACAAAGTGAGGTCTAAGATTCAAGTCGACGGTTTGGTATTTCTCTTAATGTTTTAATGTTGCGCATTTACGGCGAAAAGCGGTAATAGATTTTCATGAAATTTGACAGGTATGTTCCTTTTTTAATTGCGCGTCGACGTATATACAAGGTTTTTGGTAATTTTGCATTCAAGGATAATATAAAAGGAAAAAGAAGCCTCCTTCATACGCCAATATTAGAGTAAAAATCAGACTATAGAATTATTCATCATAAATCAGCTGACAAGACGTGATTACACAGATGTGTGGAGAAGCCAGTCTATTGCTGTATTTCCATAAGGTCTATAGTTTCAATCAGGTACTTGTGGACAAAAAACTTAAAGATACATAGACTCACATGCAGCGCTAGTGTCGTACTTGGAATTGAAATCCGTCATTGAGGGGGCAACGCATGAGATTATTACATACCAATGCCACCAATGCCTTTGTGATCTATAGTATGACAAATAAATTATATATAATATCTCGTGCTTGAATACCCCAATGGCGGCCTTCAATTTCAAGTAAGAGCTATCATTGGGAAGGCATAGGCATTGTGGGTCTATATCTCTTCAAGGTCTTTGGTTGTGGATGATAATACTGCGTGAGGTCTACTGTTCACAGAACTACTAGTGATATATAATTGATTATTTTAAACCAGAATGAACAGTTAATCGATTATTCTAAACGAGAATGAACAGTTGATATGATATCAATAAACCTGTATCAGCTACCGTTTATAGAAGGCATTGACAACGCGGAGAATCAGCAACGTTGTTCTCCCATCTTTCTCCACTGCCATTATAACGTGGACCTCACTATAGAGCACATTGAAAGCATACATGTGTCCACATCAGCTATCGAAAGCAAATCAGAATCGTATCGCTGTTCATAATTGAACAGATTTTGCTTTCAAAATTCATTGCCAAATCTACTGCTGGATTTGAGAGCCTCTGATTGGCTGATTAAAATTTGACGAATCAATCTGCGTCATATACAAGAGTACCTGTATACAAGAGTACCTGTATACAAGAGTACATAAGTATTCAAGAGTATACAAGTATATACAAGAGTATACAAGTATATACAAGAGTATACAAGTATATACAAGAGTATACAAGTATATACAAGAGTATACAAGTATATACAAGAGTATACAAGTATATACAAGAGTCACATGACTGATTACTGATTGACCTGTTCGTTTGTGACTGTTCAATGAAGCCATAGAACTATGGAAGAGAACATTCAAATAGATCCATAGAATAACTAATCTAGCACCACTATGATAGAACTATCAAAAGACACTGCTTTCTATAGAGAATAGTGAGAAGGAGAAGGAAAAGGAGAGGAAGAGAAGGAGGGAAGGAGAAGGTGAGAAGGAGTAGGAGAGAAGGTGGAGGAGATAAGGAGAAGGAGAGAAGGAGAAGGAGGGAATGAGAAGGAGTAGGAGATTTCCAAAGTAGTCCTAAAGAAAAAATACAATTATTCCTCATTGAATAAAAATACTAAGAAATTGTCAAAAAACACAGATTTATTGATAGTTAGAGTTTATCAGAGATTGACAATGGTGTAACAATCGAAACCGATGTTTCCATGAAAAAATCTGTGGTTTTTGACAACTTCTCAGTCTTTTTCATTCAATATGAATAATTACCACAATATCAACTTCTCAACTACACAAAAAGTCTCATATTTGGATTATTTTTCATGGTTTTATCAGTTACTGAAAACCAAGTTCATTGTGGTATCATTCAGGATAATACACCGTTGCAATGAGAAAAAAAATTTATGAAAAAATACCATCTTGGATAAGAAATGGACGTCATTTTCAAGATAAACAGCAGTGAGAAATGCAAAATGAGATGAGCTGGAAATTTAAAGTGAGAGAGACGCTTATCTCACAATGGCATTATGGTCGTAATAAACTCTGTGACTGTGCTCTTAAACTTTCCTATAAATTGCTTAAAAGGGGGTGGGCTCGTCCACCCACCCCTCATCGTGGGAAGCTTTAATAACCTGTGAAGAGAGGAAGGAGGAAGGGAGAAAAAGAATTTGGACTGATGTACGTAGAGGGGAAAGAGAATCATTAGTAAGAAAGGTTGAGGTTGATGGACAGACGGAGAAGGAGAAGGAAAGAATGAGGAGGAAAGAAGGACAAGAAGAGAAGGAGGAGGAGTGAAGAAGACTGAGTGGAGGAGAAGGAAAGAAGGAGAAGGACAGAAGGAGAAGGAGTGAAGGAGAAGATGAGAGGGAGGAGGAGAGAAGGAGACGGGGTGAAGTAGAAGGAGAGGAGGAAAATGAGAGAAAAGTGGGAGAAGAAGGAGAAAAAGAGATATGAGAAATTTAGGAAAAATAATGATAATAAACAAAGAGAGAGAGGATTTGAAGGAGGAAGAGAAGCATGATTATAATGAGAAAGATGTTATCGATGAGGAAGAGACGGAGAAAAATAAAGATTTAGAGAAGGAGGAAGATTTGAAGAAGAAAAAAGATTCAGAGAAGGAGAAAGGTTTAGAGGAAGAGGAAGATTTAGAGGAGAGA
>NW_024092467.1:0-15690 GCF_014356525.2 Nilaparvata lugens | reverse complement strand
ATTGAAGAAGAAAAAAGATTCAGAGAAGGAGAAAGGTTTAGAGGAAGAGGAAGATTTAGAGAAAGAGAATGAATGATTCAGACGGCTAAAAAGGGCATTAGGTATCCATGATATTTGTTAAAACCAGTTTAATAATAACTAATTGCAAACACGAGGAAGAATGCAATGGACCCTAGAGTCGGCGGATGATGCCAGCAGCTCAACATCATGAGAGAAGTAAGGTTAAGAAAATCCAATTTGAGAGAGTTAAGAAATAGTTATTTGTGCAACTAGTGCACAAAGTGACAGTTTGCTGCACCGAAAGAAAAGGCGACGGCGGAACGGTTTCTTGAGTTCAGCAAACGAACTTTGCGCTCGTATTTCACATTAAATTTTTCCTACAATTACCATTGAATATGAAAAGTGGGTAATTATTGGTATAATTCCTAAAATCCATCAATGTTTTTCTGTGTAATTTTATTATCAATAAAAACCTCAATTTATTTAAAATTGAATGATAATAATCGAATTATAATGATTAGTAATTCAATTGAAAATTTATCTGACTGCTTGAAGGGGGTTTATCTTATGTAAGCAATGAAATGACTATAATCAATGCACATAATGGCAAGCAACACTGTTCTCCACTGCCATTATAACGTGGGCCTCACTATGAGTGTTACCAACTTAATTTCGATTTTCCTGCACTGGTGCTCCATATAACCTACTTACTATTTTGCATTGTCATGCTGCAAATCTGGAGTACGCAAAGTACTCACTTTGCGCACTAGTGCGGAAAAGTGATTCTTTGCGGCCTGCAATCAGTGCAGAAATGGTCACTTATCACGGTATCTGTAGGAAAATAATATTTATTCCACGAAACAAATATGAAAATTGAGAAGAAACTAAGATTGTATTACAAAGTACAGAATTACAAAAGATTGATACAGTTTTAAATTTAAAGTTCATGAATTTAGGAAATAGCGCTACCCCTTTTATATTTCACTCGACGTTATGACAATTTCCAAGTTATTAATTTGCGAAGAGAAGAGATTGTTTAGTTGAAGAGAATGTAGAGATCCGATGATGCAGCTTACCGGAATTCAGTAGAAATATAATATGTCTTAGGTACTTTACTGTGTTGTATCTTCATGATGTTTAGTCCAGTTTACTCAAATTCCATGGTCCAGTAGTTAGATATTTTGTACAAGCCGGTAGTGTTTCACGACATCTTCATATAATCATATATTTTTTTTTCTTTACTTGATTTCTATAGCACCTAGTTAAAAGACTAATAAGCTATTCTATTTTGACATGAATTGATAAGAATATTGTTTGTGAAGGTAAACCCCATTGGTTAAGCCTTCTATATGGTCAAGGATTAAAAAAAGATTATTTCTAGTATAAAAGGATACAGTATTCTGCCTTTGCACTTCCAATTGAACACTTTAGCACTAAACTAATTCGTGTGGCTTTCTGCGTTGCAGTCTTATTACTCCATGCACGTTGAGCAGCTGGATTGCTTCCACGTTCACATGTTGATGAGTCTTTTCTCATGTTTTTCTGCAAATCTTTGGATTCCACTGATGACTGTCGCCACTCCAATCATATTTAACATAATTGAAAAAAACCATCTGGGTTTAAAAACAAGACTCAATCAGAACATAACTAAAGAAGGCCTAAGCCTATTTGTCATAATTAATTCATATTGGGAGATACTTAAAATACTGATCGATACCATTTCTCAAATTTTTGAGTCAGACCAAGAAAAAATCCAAAAGATTAGTAGGACGAAGCATCTCGCCGAGAATACAGCGTGACAGACCAGCTGTTCAACCGCAGTTTTGTCACTTGCAGAAAAAATACAAAAGTATAGATCTTTTATGAATTATAAACAGACAAAATTCGATAATAATTATTAAAATTACGGAATTTAAATTATACTAAACTATTGAGAATTTAATTCTGGTACATATTTATACATTGAACAATAAGAAGATGAAGAAAAAGAAGGGGGTGAGGAGACATAGGCTGAAGAAGAAAAGAGAATGAAGGAAAGGATCCAGAGAGATCAGAGAATGGAATAAGATATACATGGAGAGATTTGAAAAAAGGAGAAGAAAAAGAAGTAAAAGAAGAAGAAGAAGATGATGAAGAAGGAGGAGGAGAAGAAGAAGAAAAAAAGAAGGTAGAGAATCCCGTTCTCCAATAGATTCTCTGTCAAATAAGAGACATCTCGCCCACTTCCATTCTGCCTCCTTCTCCTTTGTCTCCTTCTTCTCATCCCTATTCTATCCTTCTCCCTGTGTTTTCTTTCATTGTGAAAAACTCACAGACTCCCTGCAAGTATGAGTGTGTATGTGTGTATGTGTGTGTATGTGTGTGTGGATATGTGTGTGCTTATAAAAGATGTAATCCGAGGAATCTCTTTGAATAACTGTCTCGCAGAAGATAGTGTGGACTCTACCTGTGAGCGGTCTCACAATTTCATGCATGTATGCCTGCCAGCTTTCTGTAAAGGGAGGAAGAACACTTTCTGGTTGATTGCAATCGCCTTGAATACTTTTACAAATAATATGTTGTTGGAATCATACGGTCTCAACACATTCAAACTATTGTGAGGTCCACGTTATAATGGCAGTGGAGGAAGATAGGGGAAAAACGTTGCCGATCCTCCGTCTTGAAAATGCCTTCTATAGACGGTAGCTGATACAGGTTTATTGATGTAATCTTGACTGATCATTCTCGTTTAAAATAATCAATTATACTTTATAAGGCCAGAATAGCTATTTATGTATTAAGAGCGTAATGCGCGACTTTATCGCTCGCGCAAAACAATTATCACGCGACAAGGAGCGGAGCGTGATAATTTTGCAAGAGCGATAAAGAAGCATTACGCGCGAATTACATACAAATTTTTTCGACAATTGCCCAAACCTGTAAAATTACTTATATCGGCGGAGTTATAATTACCGACTTTTCAGGTCAAGATCTGACTTTTTGGCGAGCTGCTTACCATCAGCTGATTAGCGAGCATAACGAAACTCTTCTGCGCATGCGCGAATGATCAGCGAGCGTAAAGAAAATCTACTGCGCATGCGCGGATGGTTAGCGAGCGAAAAAGTGGATTTTGCTCATAAATAAGCTGTTTCACGAGGTGAATGAGTATGTAAATTCTTTCTCCACGCGCAGTTGTTGAAATTGTATCTTTCAATAATTTCACAATGGATTTTCATAATTAAGATGGAATTATGTTGTTGATTAATGAATAATTCTACATTGTTAGAAGACGATCTGGCAACAGAGCAAAGTGTGAAAGAGGATGTTCCATAATTGATTATTTTGAATGAGTATAAACAGTTGATATTACATCAATGAACCTGTATCAGCTACCGTTTATAGAAAGCATTGACAAGACAGAGGATCGACATCGTTTTTCTCCTATCTTTCTCTACTGCCATTAAAACGTGGACCTCACTTTAGCTCCGTAAGGCTAGCTTCACACGCTTTCGGTTTCATTCGGTTCGGTACGTTTTCGGTTCGGTTCGGTTCGTTACCGAAAACGAATGAGGCTTTCATACATGTCAGGTTTTAATTCGTACGGTTCCAATTAGGTATTTTCTTCTCAAACACAGCTGTGTCTGGATTTTCACAGTTCATGCTTGTATATTTAAATATAACAGCTTGTGTTAAATTGTGATATGTTATTTCTTGAACAACAAAATTTTAAAATTAATTAAAAATTGTGAATTATTTGAATAGTTTCTTTTTAATTTTGTTAATTTTTGATGTTCAGAGAGTTTTGAATTGTTTAATTAATTGTCAATTTAATTTTTGAATTGGAAATTTGTTCTTGTTTTGACACATGGTATATAAACTTCATCTCTTCTCTCCATTGATGAAATCATGTAATATTCGTGGAAAAATAAAAAAAATAATAAAGGAATAAAAATTCTCCCTGAGTTTCAATTTATATCTTTCATATTTTTTTAGCAAACTATTCATTGAGAAAGAAATGTTCCTGTGAACTAACAGAAATGAATTGACCATATGATTTTGACTTGGAAAATTTTGAAACAGATAATCACGATATCAGTTTGAAATAAAAACAAAAAAGGCAAGCGTGTGTAAAAGACTTTGTTTTTTCCCGTTTCCCTAGCAACGAATTCGAATATGATGAAACCTATTCGTGTCGAGGGGGCGTTCGGTGCTATGCGGTTGCTATTCGGTACCGAGTTCAAACCGAATCATCGTTTCACACTTATCGGAATTTGCCGAAAACGAATCGAAAACGAAACGAACCGAAAGTGTGTGAAAGTAGCGTCTCGCCAGCAACGAATTGAAACCTGATGGAATTTATTAGTGTCAAGTGGGCGTTCGGTTCTATGCGGTTCTATTCGGTACCGAATTCAAACCGAGTTACCGTTTCAAACTTATCGGAATTGCCGAAAACGAATCGAAAACGAAACGAACCTAATGAATGTGAAACTAGCCTTACGCTGACCAGACAATGTAGAAATATAAATATTGATTAACCTAGTATATACAAAAATTCGTATGTTTGTATGAAATCGTACGATTTGTATGATTCATAAATCGTACGAACAAATATCTATGTACATGTATAGCTAGCCTCACTAGTTTAAGCCTGGCCACTAACGACAGGAAAAGTGTGTTGAACTCTCGTCATACATGTTGTCACAAAAAACAGATCAATCAGCTCAATCTGATGACAAGATGTCAAAAACACACTTATTCAAAAACTTTTCAATCCAAGAAGCTGCATTACACTGTGAACACATTTTTGACCTATACTTTGTGCTCATCTTCCCAACAAGAACTAACTTATCTACACTAAAAGTCTCTCAAGAAGACATTTTCCAAGTGGAAGCACGTAGTTCAACCTATTACCAGAGATAAAAAATATAGTACTTTTTTCTCTCTTTTATTACTGACATCTCTATTCCGATAATATCATCTCCACCGCAGCGTATAATACATTCTTCATCCTTTTCCTTGCTTGTATACTCCTTGGAGTACTTTGTGTCTCTCTCCTTGTCTGCTCTGCTATCCTTGAATTATTTTGTTCCTTTTTCCTCTCATGCTCTCCTATTACTCCATCGAAATAGCTTGGACCTGTTTCCTCATATTCTCTCCTTTGAGAATTTTCGACTGGAAAAATAAGCTATTCATCTAGTAGTCTATCTAGTTTGTTATGAATGCGGATAACATGTCGTTGTTATATCATTCTTGAATAACAATGTTTCTAGGATACTGCTCTCCCTTAGTTTATCAGAACTAGTACTATATTTATCTGTGTTATTTGCAAGAAAGTACATTTCTCAATGATTGGATTATGAATTATAATCTACTAGCAGGTAACCCGTGCTGTCGCAAGGGTCCTTTTAAAACTGAAAAACTGAAAACTTGACGTAATGAAATCTAGAAGAATTCAAAATAGGCCTATAAGAATCCTCGGTTGATAAGGATTCATATGCAACATTTCAAGTAAATCAGTCCAGTATTCAGATGTGATGATGCGTCAACATAATTTTCTTATCCTTTACACTTGTATACGTGTTTAAGCCAGTTCTATTTCGATTATATGATCTGGTTATTTTTTATGAAATCGTATGCACCACAATGAAATTTTAACATTCATTCTGAAAAATCTAGAAGGAAAATTGAAATTTGGGCTTCGAGGTGCGAGAGATTGATATTTTTAGAATCTATGTCCAGAATTTGGAGATCTAAACCATTTCCTTTTTCCGGTATGCAAACCACAGTTGTCATGTTTTGATGCAAAAACACGAACAAACGAACACACGAACAAACGAACACACGAACAAACGAATACACGAACACACGAACAAACAAAACCCTACTCTCTTATATTATATAGATTATAATCTATTATAATTTTAAGATAAGCATTTGTGTTGCTACCCTTGTCTATCATCCAACAATACGAATAGCGCTATCTCTTTCTCGCCTCCTACTGTTGCCAGATCGTCTTTAAACAATGTAGAATTGATAATTAATTGAGAAAATAATTCATTTCAATCATGGAACTTCATTATTAAATTATTAAAAAATATATTTTGTTGCCTTATGAAGTATAATTCATTATTTTACATGAGAATGAACAGTTAATATTACATCAGAAACCTGTATCAGCTACCGTCTAAAGAAGGCATTAACAAGACAGAGAATCGGCAAAATTGTTCTGCTATCTTTCTCCACTGCCATTATAACGTGAACCTCACTATAGTCTTGTTTGCAAGAGAGTATATTTTTTAATGATTGAATATACATTTCCATAATTATTTGAAATTAGTTACTTGTTAATCAATTATATTTCTACAATGTCTGGGTAACGTTAGGAAGCTATATTGAGGTCCACGTTATAACGGCAGTAGGGAAAGATAGGAGAAAAACGCTGCCGATTCTCTGTCTTGTCAATGCCTCCTATAGACGGTAGCTGATACGGATTCATTCATGTGATATCAACTGTTCATTCCCATCAAAAAACTAATCAATTATACTCCATTAAACAAGGAATAATATCTTTCAATAATTCATGATGAAATTTTATGATAAGACCAATTTTTTGTTAATTATCATCAATTCTACATTGTTAAAAGACGGTCTGGCAACAAACACAAAACGAGAAAGAGATAGTGCCATCTGCTCTGTTAATGATAGGCAAGGATAGCAGCACCAATGTCAAACACTGCCATTATAACGTGAACCTCACTATAGAAAACGATAGTGCTATCCGCTTTGTTAAACGATAGACAAGGATAGCACTCCAATGTCAATCAAACACTGCCATTATAACGTGGACCTCACCATTGAAAAAGATAACGCTATCAGGTTTGTCTAATGATAGACAAGGATAGCAGCACCAATGTCAATCAAATACTTCCATTATACGTGGACCTCACTATAGTTTCTGCGGTCATTTCGACTACAGTCAGCAATCCCGTTTATAACATGGAAGCTCTCCGTTCAAACGATGCTGACACTTTGTAGGGAATTCAAGTAGCATACGTCTGTGTGTGTGAGTGTATGTGTAAGCCAATCCTCTTTGCAGCGGTTAGACAAGGATGAGGAGGAGAAGAAAAAGAAGAAGAGAAGCAGAAGATCGAGATGAAAATAATAGAGAGCAATCCCCTCTGTGTCACAGCCACTCTATGCTCCTTCTGCACGGAGCTGAGTACATCTCCCCGACTGCACAACCACTCTATGCTTCTTCTAAACGAAGCTACAACCGAAATCCTACGCTGTAGTAGCATAGAGTACCACGATAAGCAGATCAGATCAGCACTGCTACAGATCACTCAGGGTTGGGGGTTGAAGGGGGTTGAAATACCCCGAGCTTAGTTGGAATCTCCGGGTACCAATTCCTCTCCCCTCTACTCCAATTAAAACAATGCTAGACCACCCCTTCCTTAGATAGACAGTCCTTCTCAACACAATACGCCACAAATCCTCTGTCATTCCCTCTTAAACCTCTCTCACTCTCTCTCTCTCTTGTAAAGCTCTCCTATCACCAATAATTCCATCCTGTGGACAGTCTATTATTGTCTCTCTAGAGATTTCGGTTTCTGAAGAGTCTAATCATGTCTGGTTAACAAAATTGACCGGCGGGCTTAAGAGGTCTCTTGATTATTTGAGAAGAAATACTATAGTGAGGCGCACGTTATGATGGCAGTGAAGAAAGTTGGGAGAACAGAGTTGCCGATTCTCTGTCTTGCCACTGCATTCCTTACAGCTGATACCGGTATATCTGATGGAATATTAACTGTTTGAAATGATCAATTATATTCTATCTACAAAATATATATTCTTCAGTTTTTCAATTATTGAATTGAATATCAATCGATTATTGTATTCAACTGTTGTATCACTCAAAAGGCAGAATAATAGTTATTTGTATATCTAGAGTGAAAAGTGCTGTTTTTTCTCCATGAGGGAAAAGTTTGAAGCCCGAGGCGAAGCCGAGGGCAACAATTTTCCTGAGTAAGAAAAAACATTTTTCACTCGTGATATACACAACATTTTTCCTCCACCTACATTTTTTGAAAACTGCTAATAAAATAATTTTTAAAACGTATGTGACCAAACAATGTGTTACAACATAATCTAAAAAGTAAACAGAAACAGCTGGCTTGTAATCACAGTTCTCCTCCGACAGCACTATCTATCGGCTAAAGTTGTAACAACAATGACAGCCAAAACTACAGCTATGATTAAGTTCCCGTTTCAAATTTGATTAGTTAATAAGTAATATTCGTGGCTGATATTTTGAATAACATGGAATAAAAGAAAAAAATATATACATTTTTTTTAGTATAGTGATATGAAGTTTGTAATAATAATTTCAGCATACAAACATAAATTTTATATATCGATCAAATGTCTGGTAGAGGTATTGAATTTAGTTGGTTTAATGACTACTCTATATGTTTCCTCATCTGAGCTTAGACCTTCTGACCTATTCCATATGTACGTTTTTAAAATAGAGATGCTTCCATGTTATTTAAATGGAGTCACTTTTACTCCCTAGGGAGTTTCTGTTTTTAGTACCGAGGGCGAAAAAGTGACACTTTAGTATCATGTTTCAGGGAGTAAAGTAAGTACTTTCGACAGTAGGTGGAGGAAAAATTCATTTTCATTTTCATATTCCATTGATGACTCAAGTTCCAACATCGTGAAAAGACGATCTGGCAATGTTGCGGAGCTGGTAAAAGATAGCACTCTTACTATTCAGATGATAGACATGGATAGCAATACAAATATCCATGGAATACTGCAATAGTGGAGGTAAAATCCACTATTGAGTATAAACTGTGAATTTCTCAATGATCTCCATGATTGTACAATGATTATCTCGGATTAAATTATCTCTGAAATTGTGCACCAGTCAGTGTATAAGCCAGTACATCAATCTACATGAATTCAATCAATCAATCTGAGGTGCGAACAGAACAGTCAGATATGCGAGACAGGGAATCGGGAACGATGCTCTCTCATTTTTCTTCACTGCCATCACGAGAACATTGACTCCACTATATGGTAGAGTGGTTCTCCACTGTGTATTTGGTATTTCTACTATGACGGATAAATGAACTGGATTGAGAAAGGAGGGTGCACAGAGAACATTATATTATCATCCATATTAATGGCTGGCAGGTAACGAGAATGTAACTGTTCATTGGTTCAATGGTATTGCTATACTTGTCTATCATTCAACAAAGCAGATAGCGCTTTCTCTTTTTCGCTTCGCTCTGTTGCCAGATCGTCGTTCAATAATGAAGCATTAACAGAATATTTCATCTTGATTATGGAATTATTGAGAAACATAATTTCTCACTCAATAAAATAAACGAGAATGAACAGTCAATATTACTTCAATAATCCTGTATCAGCAACCGTCTATAGAAGACATTCACAAGACAGAAGTTCGGCATCGTTGCTCTACTATCTTTATCCACTGCCATTATAACGTGAACCTCACTATGGGATTATCGGCTTGAGTGATCAGTGCAAGTTTGGAAATAAATGCTGCATACCATGGGATATCTCATTATAATATCTTTTTCCTAAGGTAGAATTTGTTAATAATCAATTTCAATCGAATTTTATTTTTTTACACACACATACAAGTTTGGTACAAAGATTAACAATAAGAATACATGCAAACAATAACAATACACATAAAAACAGAATGAGAAGATAGTGGTGCAAAAAAGGTGAAAGATTGAAGGGTTTTTCAACTATGAATATCCATGTACTGGGAAAACCTTCAATCCTTGAGAAAGTGAAGAAGGTATCAGGAAAAGTGAATAGACGGTAGATATGGAAGAATGTGATGGGGAAAGAATAATAAGGACAAGGTCGGAATAAGAAACCGATAGGATCAAGTGGAAATTTTATGTAGTATCATGTGATCTGTTGTATTTTTTTTGTCATACTTACCCAATTGCTCTTATACTGTGTCGTTTATACACTCCCATCCTTATACTAAATACTACATACTATGAATTCTCTCATAGATAGTATGAAATATGTATATCTATCATATCTACCAATCTGAAACTCGTTTTTTGTCATGCTCATTCAATTCCAGCTGTTTTCCATGCATTAAATCAAGCCGGTAAACAGCTGTTTGCAGAACAAGAAAACATGTGATTTTCATCACAGCATACTATACTGTAAAGAGATCATGTTCTATTTACAGTCGAGTATGTTAGGACTCCACTGAGTCCTAATAGCATCTGAGTAATTGATATACCAACTCAAATAATTGAATAACTCATTTAAGTAGTTTCAAGTTATAAGAACTCATCTGAAATCTTTCAATTCGGGCTTTTATTATGCTAGTTGAGCTCGAAGGGTCCGTCTGTTATGAAAAGGCGATACAGGCTAGGTCATTTTCATAGAGTGCAGTAGCTCGAGCTGCAGCAGGTAATGGTTTCTGTTTCTCAGCAATATTATTCAATCACAGATAAGTATGACAAAATAGCTATTCATGTATTAAGAGCATAATGCGCGACTTTATCGCTCGCGCAAAACAGTTATCACGCGACGCGAAGCGGAGCGTGATAATTTTGCAAGAGCGATAAAGAAGCATTACGCGCGAATTACAAAGAATTTTTTTTCGACAACTGCACAAACCTGTTAAATCACTTATATCTGGCGGAGTTTATGATAATTCGTCTACACTGATATCCATCATGGCTGTAGAATCGGTACAATATCGACTTTTTAGGTTAAGATCTGACCGAGAGTGGTTTGTCTTTGGCGAGCTGCTTATCATCAGCTGATTAGCCAGCGGAAAGAAACTTTTCTGCGCATGCGCGAATGATTTGCGAGCGTAAAGAAAATATATTGTGCATGCGCAGATGGTTAGCGAGCGAAAAAGTAGATTCTCCTCAGAAATGAGCTGTTTTACGAGGAGAATTGAGTATGTAAATTCTTTCTTTACACGCAGTTGTAGAAAAAATATTGTACGTAACTTGTAGGGTAACCGTATTTACCGCATTCGTATCACAATTCTGCCCTCAACTACGTTCGGGCAGAACAATCATACTTATGCGGTAAATTATCGTACCGGACTTGTTACGTAAAGTACTATTACTATATAACTATGACAACGGAATTAATTGGATTGGAGAGAAGGAAGAATACACAGTTACATCATGTTATATTCATATCAACGATTTCAGAAGAAAATAAGAATAATATCAGTCATGTTGCGTGGGGTTAGGTAAAGTTTTTAGAAATGGCTCAACTTACTTATTACAGGCCTATCAAAACACACTGTGGTCGAGTGGATAAGGAATGATAACTTGGTCCAACTTTCTCACAGCGAACCGACTTTTTTGTTTAGTGTTTACGGAGCCCCAGGGGTCAGATTTTGGCCGAGAGAAGCGACTTTATAGGATTAGTTTGTGACAGACTCGGTTACAAATCCTATTGGACGAGCCCCGGAAATACAATAAAAGTTTGTCTTGGTGGTAGGCCAAGCCTGTTGACTTAATAGACTTCTGGGACGGAGACATCGGCTTATCGAACGTTCTAGAACACTCAGAGAGGAGCTTGACAGTTTTAGGAGGATTCCGAACTTTTTACAACAACAAATACAATAAATGTGACTATAATAAACATGCAATAGTTACTGATGATATTTCACTATAATAACCCTACAGAGACACACTTATTTATGCTAACACAGTAGACACACTGGAGTGTTGAACACCACAATTTAATTTTGCATTTTTCTTTGGAAAATATGAAAAAACAAGTACTTAAAACTACTTCATCATTTCTAATCATTTTGTTCCAAGTGCATACAGAAATCAAAAGTAAACCACAGTTTATCAATATTTATACTAATTTTAGAAGTACGTATGTTCCGCCTAAGTGTTGAAGCTCCTAATCCGGTTTGAACGGATGGCTTGATCAATACAACTCATCAAAAACTCACGTCTCTTCATTTTATTGTTTTGAATCTCAAGTCGTAGAGAATCATAGCATTTATTCCAATCTGATACCATATTCGTAGTGACAAGTACATCTTTGTAAAAAAAGTGTTTGATGAAAGTCCTACATAAAAGATGTTGAGTGAAGACACCCTAGTAAAGGGTGTTAGACACCCAAACGAAGTACAAGATGAGCTGGTGACATTGTAGAATGCTAATATGACTGGAAGTGGTGGAGAGTAATTGACAATACTACAAACCTAATTCAGACTGGGCATAAATTTCATCTGTTTGATATTATCAACTGCAGCACAGAAAATGAAATCCCTGGGGTGTGAAACACCCGTGTGTCTTTGTTAGGGTAACTATTTTTCATTGATTCATACAATGAGTACATCATAGAAATGATAAGGGAAGAAGAAATGAGGTAATCTTGTGTCCTCTCCCAAATTTAGATAAGGTCGATATGTGTTCATGTGTTCATGGAGTGATCATAATATTCTTCCTAAAATAAATCACAATTTGAATGATCTTTGCAGAAGCTGGAGTGTGGAAGACCTAATTTGAGAAAAATTATTATTAAATAATATTGAATGAAATTGGATATTAAATTGTTTTTTGGTCCTGCAATATTCTTTCTTCAATATGTAAATATTTTCTATTGAGCTCAACTCACAGTTACGTGACTCAAATCGGGTAGAGACTGGACTCTAGTGAAGAGAGAATGTGTTTTGAAATGGTGACGTCGCGGAGACTAGAATCGACTGGTCTGAGTGGATTCACATTTGGAAACAAATGCTCTCCACTAGAGTCGAGTCTCTTCTCGACCTGAGTCGCGTAAGTGAGAGTTTAGCCTTAGTGATAATAATGTGAAATAATTCTTCTATGTTTGGTTTGAAGCATCTAAATTTGAAAATCTTATTTGTGAATTGAAGACTGAGAATTTTGTGAAATCAACAACTACAAGACTCAACCTATCTCGGACTATGTGTAACCTCATCTTAATTTGGGAGAGGAAAAGCACAAGGTACTTTTTTCTCTCCCTATCAGTTCGTTGATTTGTTTGTTGTTTGTTCTTAAAACCTCCTAGAGACTCTAATCAGAGTATAGGAATGTCAAAAATTCATAATTCATATAGTATTACAAAAATAGGAAAAAATCACAAAAGTAAACCTCTCTACACACAAACTCTTCTGTGATATAGAATACTCCAACCATCAAAAAACTTTTAACTCCTTCTCAAAAATATCGACCTCTTCACAATTTTTCAAGTGAGTAGGAGGCTTTCTAATAAATTTAAGGCCCATGTAGGATTCTCTCAAAACGAGCTGTTCTGTGATACACGTGAAGCATAGTCTTTTCATTTCTAGTATTGAATCCATGCGAATCAGCATTTCTAGTGATCTACTTATTGGATAATTCAATAAAGAATTTCAACTGGAATTTAAAACCCAGGAGCTCCACTCTCAACTGCGCTTTTATAAAGCAATCTTGTCGAATAGTTTATGAAGCTTCACCAGCACACAGAGCACAGATTACATCAAACAATTATTATTGCTGGTGCGGCGCGACTCTCAAAAGTCTAGCGAATAAATTCAAAGTTGTAAACTTCTCCTCGAATGCATCGCTTGGAACTGAATAAAGTTTCTTTTCAAACATTTATACAGCAAGATAAAGTTGGAGGATTTATGACTGAATTAATTCGGGGCGGTAGCGCTCTTTCGAAAATGTAACTTTGACCTTATCCTAGTCAATTCACAGAATAGGAGTAATCTACAGAATAAGGGGTAGAATAGTTTAACAGAAAGAATGATATTTTGGTCTATTGTGGGGTCCAAGTTATAATGGCAGTTGTTTAATTGACAATTTGTATTGCTATCCTTGTCATCATCATTCAACAAAACGGATAGAGCAATCTCTTCTCGCTCGCTATGTTGCCAGATCGTCTTCCAACAATGTAGAATTGATAATTAATTAACAGAATATCTCATTTATATAAAAATTCATCATTGAATTATTGGAAAATACAGTTTCTCGCTTCATGGAATATATTTATATCATTTTAAACGAGAATGAACAGTTAATATTACATCAATAAACCTGTATCAGCTATCATCTATAGGAGGCATTGACAAGACAGAGGATCGGCAATGGTTGTTCTCCTACCTTAATCCAATGCCATGATAACATGAACCTATATATAGATAACTATAATACTATAGTTGGGAAATAAATCATTACCGGAAATGTAACTTCTCATTTTATCCTAGTCAGCTTACAGAAAACGTGTATAGAGAACAAAATGAAGTGTTTCCAAATCTCATCTGAGATTCAGGACTCAATCTAATCTAACCTATAGCATCATGAATTTTTGCAAAAATGGTCAAAAATTGAAATTGCTCAAACTTCAACGAATGATAGTACCTTATGAGAGGAACAATAATAATTGTAATCACATTGACTGAATTCACTCCTATTCTAGAGTTATAAGCATTTGAAGATGAGTGATTTCTCTGATCTGTAAGTGGGAGAGATTTTATGTTTCAGTGAATAACTCACCCTGTATTGTAACTAAACGTCTCATATTATAACACAACACTTGTTGGATCAACCCAAATGCATAGGCCGAATATCAACCAAATATATTATGGGAGATATATGCATTTTTCATGCATTCCATGAATGGATAAACATAATGGATTCTTGCAGAAATGGTCGAAAATCGAAATCGCTCAAACTCCCATTAAATGATATTGCTTGACGAGAGGAACAATATGATGTCATCACATTGGTAAAATTCACTCCTATTATTGAGTTATAAGCATTTTAAAATGAATAATTTCTCTCATCTGTGAGTGGAGGAAGGATTCTATGTTTCAGTGAATATCTCACCTTGTATTGTAGCGAAACGTCCAATATTAGAGCACAACACTTGTTAGGTCAACCTCTATCCATAGCCTCTATCCAAATCTGGGTGATTCGCATTATTCATGGAAATCTATGAATAATGGAATCCAAATAAAGGGGAGAATAGTTAATATAACATTTGAATTGCAATTAAAAGGTACAAACTTGTTTCTCTTAAAATAGTGAGGAAGTAAAACTACAGTAAAACAACTAAAGAATGAGAACCTATCATAGGTTTTTGCAAAAATGGTCAGAAATAGAAATCGCTCAAACTCTCGGGAATTATGGTACTTGGAACAATAAGATGTCATCACATTGACGAATAAACCCCTATTCTCGAAATGAAGGCATTTTAAGCTTATCAGACTTGTAGTTGAGACTTCATGATGCGTCATTCGTGTATTTCCTATTCTGGACGTGTATAAGCCAATAAATTTATCTGTTCTCTCATTTATTGACCGAGCAAAGTGAGGTCCAAGATTCAAGTCAACGGTTTGGCATTTCTCTTAATGTTTATTGACCGAGCGAAGTGAGGTCCAAGATTCAAGTCGACGGTTTGGCATTTCTCTTAATGTTTAAATGTTAATTGTTTATATGTTTTTAGTTGCACATTTACGGCGAAACGCAGTAATAGATTTTCATGAAATTTGACAGATATGTTCCTTTTTTATTACGCGTCGATGTATGTACAAGGTTTTTGGAAATTTTGCATTTCAAGGATAATATGAAAGGAAAAAGGAGCTCCTTCATACGCCAATATTGAAGTTTAAATCAGACTATAGAATTATTCATCATAAATCAGCTGACAAGTGAT
>NW_024092466.1:0-16056 GCF_014356525.2 Nilaparvata lugens | reverse complement strand
AGTGATTACACAGATGTGTGAATTATACCGATTAGTGTGGGCTATGAGGGCAATAATGGTATTACGTTTCTGGTGTTATTAATTTATTCCTTCAAAATAAATGAATAACTCTATTATGTTTATCTATATCATTGATTTGTATTATTCATTGAATAAGTAATAATAATTTTCAAATAATTGTGAATGTAGGATAACTTCTGTTTCTTTTTTGAGTTGTGGATAATATCATCTCTGATGTTAGTTATAGTGCAGATTTGAAGAGGCAAAGAGAAGTTGTGATCGCAAGTATAATTGAGACATCATCTTTCCTTTTTCCATTAAAATTTGAATGGTTTTATAGTTCTATTTTTTCGAATAAATAAATTTTGCAGTGCATATATGTGCGCTACTTATGATCCATGTTTCTGGAAATAATAAATTAATCTTTCCATCTATGATTGCAAAAAAGAAATAAATAGAGTCTTGAAGGAATACCATAATATCACCATCTACCAACAGTGCAATAATTTAATTACTTCAAATCTAAACTGTTTGAAAAACTCAGATTACAGTACTCGGCTTGATGAGTGCTTCTGAGAGATCTCATAAGAAAATACGTTCACGTTGATTAATTTACCCCTCTCCTTCAACTTTCTTATAACCTACTTTCTTCTCCCTTTTCTTCTACACAGATCTCTTCTCAAACTCTTCCTTATCATTCTGTTTACATTTTTCTCATTCATCTCAACTTCAAGGAGTTTCAAGATTTCTAGACTATTTCCCTAAATTTATTCTCCTCCTCTTATTTGACCTCCTCCTCATCCTATTCCTCTTTCCCCTCATCTATCTTCTCCTCCTCTTCCTCTCCCTTCTTCTTCTCCTCCTGCTACTCATTCATCTTCCTCTTTTTCTCCTCCTACACCATCTTTTCGCTCTTTCCTTCTCCCACTTCTTCGCCCTTTCCTCCACCTTTTTCATTAGTTTGATTCCCTTCAAGAATAGTCTCAAGATTTTTATAGGCTCCTCAGAGCGGTCTTAAGAAAATAAACTACTTCACCCAAGTTTATTTTTCTGCGACGACTTTTAGTTTGTTTAGTCATGCATTGATGGCTCCAGAATGCAGCAGACCAACTCACTCAACAAACTCGCGTCTGTGTATTTCTATTTAATTCCTTTCGCTTTTAATTCTCCCAACATTTCTTCCGCGCTTCCATGTATTTCTTCTTAATTCTCTTTAGCTTTTAATTCTCCTTCCATTGCTCCAACTCTGGAATAAAATGAAAAATAAAACCTGAAAACCAGTAAGGGGGTGGCTTTCTAGTAAATGAATGCAGTTGAAAAAACCGCAAAAACTGTTGCATAGGTTGCTATGTATGTTGTGCTGGATTCTCTTTCAGATTATTATCAGGTACGATATGGTGGTGGGGTGATTAGGGGTAGGAGAAAATGAAGGGGAACGGGGGGAACTTTTCAATCTGTGTCGACCTGAAAATTGAATTTTCCAAGAGAATAAAGTAGAGGGCTGTGAAGAAGGCTTGGGAAAATAAATTCAAATTTTAGTTATTAAAAAGTGCAGCGCCCTTTGTAGAGTAGTGTAACACATCAAAGAATATCAGCAGTGCGACGCTTTTTATGCAGGCAGCGACTAGCGTTTCAAACAAACCCTTTTCATAATCCAAATTGGAAATTTTTTCACCAGTTTTCATCATCAATCCCCAGACATGGCGAAGCGATTGCTTGTTTTTATTTGCTTATAAACTCTTCTGTTATCTTTTTATGCTTCATTCTCTCTCCTCCCACTCCACACCCCCTCCAACACTCGCTGTCTCTTTTCAAGTTTTAGAAGTGAACAGCATCCAATTTCCATCAACTTGCATATTGAAAAGAAGTTAATCAAAGCTGTAATCCAAGTTATTAGTCGATTCTGTTTCCGAGTTTTTTTCAATTATTGCCTTGCCAATAAATAGTAGGTTCAGTTTGAAAGTTAATTACTTATCATTCCTGATAATTTATTGTTTATTTCTGTAGATGATTCTGCTTTCAGGTTTTTTAATTATTGCTGTTCAAATGGGATAGTAGTGAAATTATTGCAATGAAAGTTTATCATCTCCATTTTCGATAAATTATTCATTGGTTATGTCTGTGCTACCGTAGCCTACTCCGTATTTGTGGATGAATGTGTTTGTAGGAAACTTTTTTTTGTTATTGTGATAATAATTGTAAATTTCAACCTGATTATAATTCAGTATTGATAATTTTTTCATGTGGTACTTTAAGTTCCATTTATATTGTGAAATTCATTCATTCTCAACAGAGTGAGATTTATTCAGAGTCCTGTTTTTGAACTAATATGATCAATCTGATTCAACAAAAATAGTGACCATATTTCAAATTCAAAATCAAGTTTCATCCATGAATATAATATATTTATCACAAACATACCAATTACTACTCCACTGTTATTTTCACTGTTGAATTAATATATTTTGTTTTCAATTTTATTCTAATTTTGTTGAGCAAATCCAGAGGTACAAGTTCATCTTTCCATCATGAATGAAGTTTTACTGATTCATTCATCAAATTCAAGTTCTACTCATCTCTTCATCTATCCACTTCTGTCTCAAATTTCCATTGCATCTTTTCTATTTTCTAATATCAGTCTTTTTTTACAGGTAAGTGCAGAACAAGGCCAATTGTTAATAGCACGATCTCGCTTCTCTCAGTAAGTTTTTCATTATTCTCTAGCGAATTTTATCACTACTTCAATTTTTAATACTTTTTCCATCAAAGCTATCGTGAGTGTTCTGACTAGAAATCAATTTAGTGACATACTGTAGGAATTTATTACATTACTATAGTAAAATTCACTTAAAATTGTCAACAATCCTCATCACTACTCGTTGACAGTTCATTCAACCATGTTGGCAGTTTGAAATAGATCTCACTATAGTTAGTAGCCTAGTAGTGTATCAAAACGTAGTAAATTCAAAATCAAGAATGCTTGAACATTACATTTAAAAAACAGAATGCTTCAACAAGAACAGAAAAAAATCTGATAAGAACAGAATGCTTGAACAGTAACATCTTTCTTGAATTTTTGAGATTATTTCAGTCAAAATGAAGTTCTGTTAAATTGAGTAAAGACCCCTCTATATTATTCATGAATTTCGTAAAAGACAAATTTCAATGAAATTTTACACTATCAAAGCTTAGTTCGAATTACTGTCTGTCCTGGCGTTTTCCTGGGATATGTTGCACAGATGTACATGTTGTATGACTTATTAGCTACTCATATCCCAGAGTATGGAAATTCCTAAAGCACGATAGAATAGGGTTGGTGCACAACTTTCCTCTTAAAACTAATTTTCCAGTAGTAAATCTCCATGTATGTAATAAGAATTTTATTGGAATTTCAATGAAGAAGGTTCTTCATTAAAAAAGTGGGATTTTCTAAGAAATTCTAGATTCATTTAGAATAACTCAATAGGGATATCTCCTACTATGCATGTTATTGTTTAATGCGTGAGTTGTTTGAAATGTTTCTGTGAGTTCTGTATTGAGTAGCAATAAATTTCTGGGGTCCTGGTAGCGTTTAGAAGCATTTTATCCAGAGCCAGTGTACTGAGTTTTCATAAATAGTTGAGAATTTTGCAATATCATTGTCATTTCTTAGAATTATTACAGTATTCATAAAAAATCAGTGACTATCCAATAGAATTAATTGAAAACCACCGCGTAATAATCTGAAAATCTCACAGTGTAATATAATCGCATAGTTCTGCAAACTATTCATCAAAATGTAATTTTTCATTCGTTCATTCGCCATATCATGCTTTTTGAAGATAACCAAAGGTGTAAGAAAGGTATAGAAATGTATCTTCTTTTTGAAGATACACAAAGGAATAATACTTTACCGTATAACCAAACATCACCAAAATGCAATAAGAATTGAATGAAGAATGTCAGAACAACTTTAAATCTTGAAATTTGAACATAAAATGCTAAAAACAACGTTGAATCTTCCTGAAATTTTAATTTATTGGTTCTAGTGATTGTTTCTAAATTCTGTGAAAATTCCCAGCCACCTGTAGAACCTTGATTTTTCTCTTAGAAAAAGGGAAAAACGTCTTATGAAAGAGTGCTATACTGCGATTAACTTTTACTGTCAGTATTCCTTTCATTGTAATATCAATGCTCCCCACCCATCCATTGCTGACAGTCTGAAGTGAACATCACTATAGCAGAAAGGTTTTGCTAGTTTGTTGTCGAGGGTATTAAATTTTCAATTATCTCGCAGTCGCGTTAGAAGTATAGTAAGCAGATTGTTTCTGATTAAATTTTGAGAGTTTCTTCTTGGACTTGAAATAATGAGGATGGAAGGTTGCAGAATAATGAACGGTGCCAGCTCTAATAGCTTGATGAATTCAGGTGTAAAAAGTTCGCTGAAATAGTTCTGGGTAAAGTAAGATGCTCTTCAATCTGTCAGTTTTGTTAGAATGGGAATTACTGATGTTGAAATGGTGTGACAGGGTGAAATGGATCTCACTGCAGACATAATCCTTCATAGTTAGAAGGAAGAAGAAAAGAGTTGAGAATATTGGGACTGAATGAACTAAAATTCTTCATAAACATCACGAGCTTTAAATATTTTAATACTTTTTTCAATAAAATTTCAACTCATTGTTGAAATTCTAGTTGAACCCAAAGATATTGTACTCGTATATTCTCTGACAACTAGAGAATATGTAATAATTTATTGATATTGGTATATTTTTCATAGAATTTCATAGAAGACTAGAATATTCATTTGAAGATGTCAGAATTAATTGAATTAATGTTATCAATGAAGAATGCTGTCAGTTCTTAGTGAATCTCACTATAGAAGACCTGAAGCTCTGTCAAATATTTTAATACTATTACAAATATTAAATACTATATAAAGTATATATTTATATATTCAATAAAAATAAATAAAGTATGAAATAGAGGGAAGTTTCATTATTTGGATTTTTTCAAATAAATAAAGTAGCCTATAAAATAATAATTTATAAAAGTATAAATATAAAATAAAAACACTTCACGTATATGGGCTACTTTTGTACAAATTAATAAAAACAATATGAAAACTTGTAGTACCTTTTATTATTAAAAACTTTGAAATATTTCAACGACTAGTTTCGACCATAACTTGGATCATTTTCAAGATGAACACTACAAGTTTTTATTAATATAAAAGAAAGTATAAATATTTAAATTACAGTAGAACGTCAATGATCCGGATAAATTGGGACCGGACCCCATCCGGATTATCAAATTATCCGGATTATCGAAATTACGTTAAAAAAACGGTCAGCACGCACTATTCAAGAAACAAAGCTGTTAAAATTGCATATAAAGTATTCAATTATTGGTAGGTAGAGTATAAGGTACTGTATATACATTAAAAACACGTTTTTAAAGCACGGTATCGTATTTTATTTACAGCAACATGTGTACAACACACAGTAAAAATTTTATTTCTTTCCAGAGACGAATTCGGATTATTGACGATCCGGATTTTTGACGTCTGTATTATCGACGTTCTACTGTATATTCAATACTATTATAAATATTTTAAATGTATTACACGCAGGTAGCTCTTCATCCTTCTTGGCATGTATGCAGCCATCAAAATACAGCTGACCAGAAAAAACTACGATTATAACATGAAACCATGTATTTTTCTCATAACACCCAGAAGAATATATCCCTATCATCGTCCTCTGAGACAGACGCTTCAAAAAAGGTTGTCAATATAAAATATAGATTACTGAAGGATGATGAATGGTGTTATTTATTACCTGTAACCTGTGCCTGTGACACTAATATTCATGTAATATCCAATCATCCATGTGTTTTTTAGGCTGGTCGAAAAGTATATGTATCCATTTAAAATTAATATTATTCCTGGGTGTTTGAAGCTGGTGTATAGGTAGCACATATAGGGAAGCACAATATATAGGAATCCAAGAGCCAACAAACACACAAACTCATGATTGATGGATCTGTCGTTACTATCGCATCTAGTAACAAGCAACAAATTTTAGGTTTTATTTATGGTATTCCCTCGGTTTTTGTGATGTCAGGGAACAGAAGAAAGTTGAAAGAATTATGAGTATCGAAAACCAAATATTAAAACACTTGTCAGGGTGTGGCACTTGAGTCACCTATAACTCCCACACCTAGAAGTAAATAATAGAAATAAACAACACTTGAAATAGAATTGAATGAGAGGAATCTATCAAACTAGGAAATTGTCATGTTAAAAAAAAATTGACAGATTCGTAGAGCAACGGAAATATTAAGATAAGGATTCATTAACGTCATTTTTTCCAAGAAATTTTATCTTTAAGTTTTAATACAGTAGTATCAAAAACAGAAATAACAAGACATCTATTTATAGTGGGTTGTATTGGAGTGTATGAATTTGAAAAATCAATAAAGTTGAATAGTTTGAAGAAGGTCATATCCTAGCTCTATATGTTTGTATAAACCAGAGTATATACTTAATGTACATTCTATTCGTTAAATTTCATATTCTCTGGTGTGAACACTGAAGCTCTGAATAATTCAACCTTTCTTATCAGTAGTAAAAAGAGAACTGATAACCTCATTCTTGATACCACTTGATGAGTCATACTTCAGTTATTCATTCACTTGGGAATGAGTTCATATTTTCATCTTTGTCTTACGTCATATATTCTCCCCTCTGTCATTGTCTACATACTCTCATTAATATTCTCAGTAGTGTAATGGATTGTATGAGTTTTAAATGAATTTCAACTTGAATGCTTGGATGGGATTCATGAGATGTGTGATGATTGGGTTTCCAGTTATTGTGGATGTATTTCAATAGAAGATGTGTATTGGAGTTGAAGCTGTGGAGTAATCTACAGTAGAAGTTTATGAAGACTGGAGCGATTTATTGTAGAATTCATCATCTTCCACAGTACTAATGAGCTGTTTTTCATCTTTGAAATTATTGATTGGTTTCATCAATATCAATGTAATATCAAGGTAATGAGAATATCACATTCACTCTCAATTTTAATTTGATTTGAAACTTGAAAATATCCTCTTGTATTGTTACACAGTTAAACAGTGTAAAACAGTGTATTAAACACTTATGAAATTGTTGAACAGTTAACGTTTTCTGATCCTACTCAGAATGAAAGAGAATAGAATTAGATGAGATAATAGAGAAGTATAAGAAATATAGAAAAATGAAGAATAAAAATAAGAATAAGAATAATTTAGTTCTATTCTCGTTGGTCAGGCTATACGTATATTATTCGAAATTAATACCTCGTTCAAATACCTCTAAAATGCAATTCTTCTTCTATTGAATTCTGAAGAAATCCCAATAGATTAAATGCTAGCTGAATTCGATAGAAAAAATGGAATGGAATTCAAACTTGGAATGATAATGAATTGCATTACTGCGCGTATGATTGTCACGTACTTAGAAATGCATTGCAATGTGGATTTCCGCACGAGCATGAGCTCTCGTGTGCGTGCGTGAATTGGCTTTCGGTGACAAAGAGGCGCCGACTTCATTTCGAGTACTGAATATAAATACGGTATTGAATAAAAATGCTGTACTGAATAAAAATACTGTACTGAAAAACCCAAAACTTAGGCGATGCCAAAAAGACTGACTATTCATATTTTGAAAAGAAAAAGCACAGGATGGTGAGGAAGGTGACACGGTCACCGAAATATGTGAGTTTATAACTGTTTTTAATCTATCTAGGTTGTGTTTTCTGTATATTTTTACTCTAACTTTCATAGGAATATCATTATAGTTCAGGAAAAAGCGAGATTCTTACAGCCGAAAATTTCATTTTTTTCGTTTCATTTACTTGAAAAAAACCAATCATGGCTTGTTAATATTTCTTCCAATTGACGTTTCAATTAATACATTGTCTTTATTATAACCACTATATCGGGGCACCGAGCTTCGTTCGTTATTTATCTCTATATATAAAAATGAATGTCTGTTTGTGTGTTAGTTTGTTTGTTCCCTATAGACTCGAAAACTACTTGACAGAACGGCATGATACTTTGGGACTATGTTGTGTGAATATTGGGGATGATTTCTGACCAGAAATTTTAATAGGATTTCTTCATCTTTCAGGTCATGTTTAAATTTTACAGCTATTTTATGAATTTCGGGGATAAGATATTTTTGATTTTCCACAGACGCATTGGCTCACTCACTTCCATTATCCACAGACGACGAACGTCTCAGCTGTTTTTACAAGGATGAATTATCCTTTTAATATCGTTCAGCGAGTTTTCCTAGGGATAAAACCTAGTGCAATCCAATTTTTATATCATAAACCTACTATGTTTCAAATTTCGTGAGAATCGTTAGAGCCGAGTTCCGGTGAAATACAAACATATAAACATCTAGACATCCAAACATAAAGACTTTTAAACAGAAATTGCTCGTTCAATAGTATAGGATGCTATGGGAATTTTACCGATGTAGAATTCCAAATTCAATAGATTCTATACTAACTTATACGTATCTATTACTTTACAATAATTAAGTACTGTATAATGTTTGAATGTTTCAATCTTTATGATAACTATATGGAATGGGAATTTTACTGATATAGATTCTAGACTAATACTGATCTGTAACTCTACAACTAACTACTGTATGATGTTTAAATAATATTTATCAACTATAATGTTCAACTTTGATTATAGCAGTATAATATTTTTGAAGAAGAACAGTATTGCAAGTTACGAACTCTGCCCAGTCGGTATGATAATGCCGTGACATCAAGGCGAAGCGAAATTCTTGTTCCTGTGACTTGATAATTCCTGTCCTTTTGAGTCATGAATGTATTACAAGAATGTAATTATATATAATACATATGTGCTACAATTAACCAGTAGACAAAATAACGGATCTCGAACATGTCGTTTATCTAGTATGCATAGAAGTATCGAATCTGGGAATATTCCTCCGCAAGACACTTCGACATGCCATGTAGATTTACGACCAAACTTACCAAACTCCGCCAAAGTGTCCCATTTTGCGTACGCCCTTTATTCTGCACTTGGTACGATAATCACGTTTTGTCCAAGTCTGCATACTAGTGTAGTCTGCGTACAGTCTGTCGAGTGTACTATTGGCCGGCACTTGTAACCATTGTACTGAACCGTGCAGTCTGCCGAGTTTGATTTTGAACCGAATTGATGCCAAATGCATTGAATCCATAACAATCAGGTTCCAATGTGAAATTCGAATGCAGTTAATGTTTTGCAGCAGTGCTCGTTCGCCGCTCGACCCAGTTCAGTACGACAAAAACATGCGCTATAAATTACATTGAAGCGACATTTTATGGAAGAGGGTTTGAGTTTTCATGCTTGTTGTGTAGTCGTATGGGATGGGGGGGGGACAGTGTACGCCAGATATAGTGGGAGTGGTTTTTCGGGAGCTGCTTATATCTCTTGTGCTGATCTGCATTATTCATATTTGAACAGCCCATTACTTTCCGAAAAATGTATGTGCAGTTGATAGTAGTGTGAACAGTTTTTTTTTCATTTTAAGAGCGAGTATTCATGCGTCTAGTACGTTTTTCAAATACAATTTTTGAAATGTACGTTAAATATAGTAGAAGTGGGTTTTCAGTATCTCCAGCGCTGATCTGTATTATTAATGGACCTTTTGAGATAGAGTGAAAGTTGTATTCATGCATCTATTATCAGATTCACTTTAAACTGTCAGCATTAGTTGAATTGGAACTGGGAATTCCCGATCATTTCCAGGCTTGTGCCTGTATTAATTAATAAATAGTATTTGCATTTCATTCTCGGGAAGTGGTTCCCGAGAGATTAGGGTCAATTTTCTCAGATTAGATAAGTGATGTGTCACCTCTTGTTAAAAGAGTGACTGAGATCAACTGCAGTAACCAACATCTATATGAGCTTACAATGAATCTCGCTAGTTCATGAAATAATGAATCATCTAGATATTTTCAAGGTCCTCCATTTCTCTTCATTTTAATCATTGCCATATTTCTCCCCTACTTTACGTATAAATCAAGGGCTCAAAGTTGGTGCATCATGCACAATGGAAATACTCATTTTATAAATTTAAACAAAGTAAATTTTTACAAGTAGCCCTGATTACATACATTTAAAGAAATTTTCAAACAAATATGCCCAAATAATTTGTGATTTATTATGAGACAAATTTTCAAATAGTTAATGGAGGAAGCTAATCATCAGGTGAGTGGTGGTATACTTCAATATTCATAGTAACTGAAATTTATACCTTAATCTTCATCCACTAGGATTTAAGAGAGCTTATTTAAAAATCATTCGATAGCAGTGAACTTGTTACAACATGCAATAAAACACGTCCTCTGAATTTCGATTATTCACAAAAATTATGTGAACGAGAAACAAAACAAAACCCATCGCTACTATGGCATTAAAGTATTCACAATATTCTATTATCAAAGGCAATCTTCTAAATTCCGATTATTTCAAAGATATATTGAACTATATCACTCACATCTCACAAACATTTCCAATGTAGTGAAACTAAAAACAAAAACTCGATCATGATTCAGCCGATTGGACACTATCGGGAAAATATTTTCTCAATATTTTGCTATCGCGTCCGTTTTATTTCTTTCTCGTAAAATTCTTCCAATTCTGGGCCAATGCTCGGTTTATTGTTTCTCTCTCTCTTTCTCTCTCTCTTCTCTCTCTCTCTCTCTCTCTCTCTCTCTCTCTCTCTCTCTCTCAATGCCAATACACATATCTAAGGTTTAACGGGTTGCGAATGCTCTCATATACAGATATACATACGTGATAGATTCACTTACATCATACTGTATATGTATTGTATAATAATAATAAAACCAAACTGTGGAGTTCCACCTCTTCGATATTGAATTCCAGCGTTCATCTTCTCGAGAATATATATATTCTAGCAGAGTACACCAGAGAACAATTTTGGGCCAAAACTGAACAATTTGAGGGAGGGGAGGATCTCACACCACCTCCCCGCCCCTGGACTAACGTTTTTCCAATAGTAATCGTATTCACTTCCATATTGTCATATTCTAAAGGTTATAGGCAGCGGCTTTTGGGGGTTGTGTTATGGCTATTTGAATGTGCATGCATATTATGAAGACATGGAGAAATTCTGTTGAGGCATTTATGAAATGAAAGCTTGCTAGAGTAGGAGAATGTGATGTGGTTATGGGATTTGACTATTGTAACAGTCCTTCTCGTGAAGCACATTGATTGGCATTTCGAAATTGATCATTTTGTTGAACAAATGGGGAATAGGAATGTATGTGACTTGTAAATGTTTATGTGAAATAATGTGTATTTCATGTGTTGTGAATGTTTTGATCCGCTTCTGATTCTATAGGTATTCCTGAAAATTGATTATTTTGCTGAATAGATATTCTCATTCACGTGAAAATCCAACTCTTTTGATTTCTTAACTTTTTGCGATTTGAATGTCAAATGCCTAAATATTCATTGGATATAATTAACGAAACTTGTACATAAGCACTATAGGGAAATATTTGCAAGTTCAAAATTATTTTAAAAATTATACAAGAATGCGGATGTCTAGACTTTATTAGGGTTTGCATGTTCCTGTGACATTCCTCCACTAAGATTTTTTTCAAATAACGTAGTAAGGTACTATTGAATTATCCTATATCGAATAAATTCTTTTATATAATTTATTCTATTGTCTATATTGAATTGTATATTCTATAAAGTTTCGGGATTTTTCTGAAATTCTATAATTATTCAGAATACAGATACAGAGTTATACCGAGGATATACCGGAAATAGGCATGTATTTTTCTTGTAAAATAGAAGGTTTCACTAGCTGTTTATATTGTAAGAACTTATTTTCATAGCATTATTAAACGACGAGACGTTCTTCATACAATAAATGTATGAATTCTCAATCCCATATATAACATCTCTTCACTCATATAGCCGTGCATTTGATTACAAGAATTCACGAACATGCAACAGTATAAACAAATAAATAAATTGTGATGAACAAACTGTATTCGCTCAACTACACGCTCTCAAAAACAAACAACGATTGTTGAACGAAGTACGGTGTTCATTCTCAATAATATATATAATAATAAGCTTCTAAGAGTACTGTCTGAGAACCGTAGGTTTTCATTGTATCTATAGTAATACAATCTTGACTTATCTTCAGCGGTGCTTTAGGTATTCAGTTCACAATCCCATTTCCCCTCCTTCTCCTCTCACTGTTACCTTTGGGGGTTCGTTGCCCCCCCCCTGAACTCCGGTTCCCCCTGAACATTTTCTAGCGTGCCAGAGCCAATAAGCCCGCCAAGCCAATAATAGGGGGCTCGATACGGCAACCTTGTGTTTTACTGTTCCGATTATATAGTGCCTGGAGAGGGTTGGCTTTCCTTCCTGAGGATGGCTGGATTTTCCTGCCTTCTACTACTTTATCATCTATTTCCTTTACATACATTCATTCACTTTCTATTTTATCATCTTTTTCCCCTTTTAGGTACTGATTATTTGCTACTGTACCTCATATTCTTGAATTCAAATTTATTTCCAAAAAAATTACAAAATTTCCTTGGACCTCCTCATCCATCTGTGTTTATGGGGGAAATCTGTGTTCCTAGCGTTTGGTTTGTCATACTTTCCTCCATTTACTACGATCTTAATTCCTTTTTACCTACTTCCATTTATCTCCAGCGCTCCAACTATATGCTACCTGGTCGCTATAATACCTTATATTCACTTTCCATTCAAGGGCCCAACCTATAGTTGAGTCCTTATAGGGCCCATATACTTTATAATAAACTGTAGGGCTTACACTGTACTATATGTATTGTCTTTTTTCTTTAGGGCACTTTCAATATAAATAAAAATATTGAAAATGGCATTAGTGTCCGAAACATGTTGTGACAGAATAATTCAAAAGGGTACTGAGATTTATATTCTTATTTATATACTATAATGTAGTATAGTAACAGGCCCAACATTCATGAAAAACGCGTAATATTTTTGACGTTGAGGTCAATAGACTGAGCTTGATAACACTGTATAAAATGGATGTAGTCTATGTTCAATGTTAGTTAGATCTACCAAAGATTTGCCAGAGACGTAAAATTTATGTGTCTAATATTTTTCACGTTGATGTGGAGTTTTCAACTCTGTATACCGAAAACATACATAACACGTTGAGCTGTAAATTCAAAACAAACTACAAACATGTAGCTACATGTATATACGAATACTTATATAGGACGCTGTATATGGAATATGGATAGTGTTTCATATTATACTATATACTGTATGCACATTTATGAATACGGGCAAATATCAGTCAACGATCAGAGATAGAGAGGTTCAGTGGAATGTGACACTGTCGAAAAAATGCTCGGCTTCCTAGCAGTGATGTGATAGCATATAGTATAGCATAGCATGTGTGTGATGATATGTGGCCTGATGTCATGTGAGAATAGAGGCACACGTTGTAGACAGTGGCTGAAAACATACGCCACCGAGGGAAATTGAAAAATATTGGCCTAGTGAAACGGTTGCGGGGGGGGGGTTGTGAGGGTACCCTGGGGGTGAGCTGGAAAAATGGTGGAAAGTTTTAGAGAGGGAGGGAGGGAGGGAGAAGAGTGAAGGTGGAGAGAAGGAATAAGGTCTAAGGGGGAGAGAGAGAGTGAGTGGTGAGAGAGTAATAAAGAGGGGGTGAGCTGGAAAAATGGTGGAAAGTTATGGAAAGGGAGTAAGGGGGAAAAGGGTGAAGGTCTGGATAGAGGTGAGATAGGAAGAGAAGAGTGAGGGAGTAAGGTTTAATGGAGTAAGAGAGAGTGGTGGGATAGGAGAAGAAAATTGAGAGAATAAGGGTTAAAGAGAAGGAAGGTGAGAGCTGGAGAAAAGAGCTAGGTGATGGTGAGGGTTGAAGAGAGAGGTGAGAGGTAACTAAATGAAACAAAATTTGTATGATTTTGAAATGAAAAATCATGGAGGAGAGGTAAGAAAATAGAGAGTTTTAATAGAACCAGTATCAATTAGGGAGAAGTAGCAAAAGTTGGAAAAATTTCTGAAAAGAGAGAAGAGTTGTGAGAATTTAAATCATATAAGATTGGTGAGAGGAGACACGTGAGAGAGAACAAGGGTGTAGAAGAAGTAAGAAAGATGCGGTGTCAAAGAGTGGGATAAGAGATGAGAAAAAATGAAGTGAGAGTGAATGAAAAATTGTGAGAGAGAGAGAGAAGAAGTTCAGGAGGATAAGAAACAAGTAAAATGAGTAAGATGTAAAACGGCGAAAGGGAAACATTGAATAGAAATGGGAAAGTGTGTAAGAAAGAAAAATTGAGGAAGGCTATATGAGGAGAAGTAGGAAACAAGAGGCGAGGAAAATAGAGTCGAATGGAGTGGAATATTAATATTTAAAGTAATAGTTTGAAATAGTGAGGAATGAATGGTAAGAGAGGACAGAAGGGACAAAAAGTGTGAGAGAAGATCAAGAAAAATATTAGGCCAAGTATTTGTCGGAAGTGATCTGATGTACTGTAGGAGAATAACTAATTTGGAGAAGGTACTGAAGAAGAATAAATAATTTGACGAGACGAGAAAAAGAAATAGATTGAAAGAGAAAGTATGGATGTGATAAGTGAGAAAAGGTGAAAGACAGAAGTCAGAAAAACTAAGAGAGAAGTGTAGAAATGGGGAATTGAAATAATAGTGAAGAATCAGAGATTTAGAAAAATGGAAGAGGTGAGATACAAGAAAGAAATTAGAGATTATGAATTAATAAAAAAAGGCAATGATAAAGTAGTGAAAATGAACGTGGAAGAATGTGACAAACAGCTGGAAAACACATTTTGATGAGTCAGTATTTTCCCAAAGAACGCCTTCACAAACTAAACGTTTGTTTGGGAAGTTTGTTCGATATATCTGCTTGTTCACACTTCCTTCTCCTGAGTTCTCTCCATCTTTGTCCTTTTCAATCCACATCCTAATCCTCCTCCGATCTTCTGGTGTCTATTTCTTCCATCCATTTTGTCATCTTCTCGTTTTCTTACTACTCATTTTCCTTTTCCTTCTAATCCTTCTTCCATACCTTTTCCTGTTTGGTTTGCCTGGTCTCGCCCCCTTTCCCTCATTTCCTCCTCTTCCTCGTTTTCTTACAACTCATTTTCCTATTTCCAATCTTTTTCTACACCTTTCTCTTTTTTCCATATATGGCTTGCTATCAGTTTTCATTCTTTCTTTTTCACCATCTATTTGATTCCTTCTCTTCTGTTTCCTTTCAACGTTCCTCCTCCTTTCTTCTCCGCTTCAACATATATTTCCCTTTTCCCTACTTATCCTCATATCTCTCCTTGCTTTTCTCAAATTTTTACTCTTCCGCTTTCTACTCAGCCTCCTCTTCCTTCTTTCACATTCTGTGGTGAGGTCCACGTTATAATGACAGTATTTGATCAACTTTGGTTTTGCTATCCTTGTCTATCATTTGACAAAGCCGGTGGTACTATCCTTTTCTAGGTCCACAACGATGCCAATTATGTTTTTGACAGTGTAGAAATATAAATAATATTAATGTAGAGAATCGGCATCGCTATTCTCCCATCTTTATCTACTGCCATTATAACGTGGACCTCACTATAGTCATCGAACTTATTCCTCATTATCACTTTCAATTCATTCTCCTTATTCTGCATCCTCTCGTTCTTCTCTCTCCACTTGTTATCATTAGTTTGATCCTTAGTTCGAACCGGTTATCATCGTTCCTCTTTTTTCTCCTCCTCCTCCTCCTCCTCCTCCTCCACCTCTTTTTCCTTGTTTTTTTTACAGTTCTCCCCATTCCGTCCTCTTCCTTCTCCTACCTCTCCCCTTACCCTCCTCATACTCAACCTCCTTCTCCACCACCACATCCTCCTCCTCCTTCTTTTCTTCATTACCGATCTCCTTCCTTTCCACCTCCTTTCTCTATTTTCTTGTTATTCCTCTCCTGCTCCTTCTGAT
>NW_024092465.1:0-15210 GCF_014356525.2 Nilaparvata lugens | reverse complement strand
CTCATACTCAACCTCCTTCTCCACCACCACATCCTCCTCCTCCTTCTTTTCTTCATTACCGATCTCCTTCCTTTCCACCTCCTTTCTCTATTTTCTTGTTATTCCTCTCCTGCTCCTTCTGATACTGCTGCTCCACTGATGTGTGGAGAAGCCAGTCTATTGCTGTATTTCCATTAGGTCTATTATAGTTTCAATCAGGACTTGTGGATGAGAATACTGCGTGAGATCTACTGTTCACAGAACTACTAGTCCTACTAAGACCCCTAGCCCTTGGTTACATTAATTTATTATTATTTATTCTTATTTATTTCATTTTAATTATTGTTGCATCATTCCACAATTCTTATCCCCGTAAAACTTTATATCAATCTCTCAGGAATATATACATCACGACAGCTTCCTGATAGAATTTGTTCAAAATGTACAATAGTACTGTTCTTAACACTTAACTTTTCACTCACTCTAATTCACACTTTACTTTAATTACACTTTACTTTACTGTAATGTACGACACTTTACACTCGTAATGCACTTCAAGTAGAGTGTTTGCATCCCACTTTCACCCTCGCATTCTTCAAGTTAAACTGTTACATCCTGCTGCTGTGATCACAGTAATCACAGTTACTTGACAACCTAATTAACACGTATTCAGTATTCGGAACAGATACTGTGATACAATTAGATTGAATTACCTCCCATTTCCTACATGCTGTCGAGTACGTTATGTGACTATAGTGAGGTCCACGTTGTAATGGTAGTGGAGAAATATTAGGAGATCAACGTTGCCGATTCTCCGTCTTGTCAATGCCTTCTATAGACGTTATTATGACTTACACTGCCATTATAACGTGGACCTCACTGTAGTGAGAAATAAATAAGTAGATTATTCCAGTCATAATAATTCCTATAGTGAGGTCCACGTTATAATGGCAGTGAAGAAAGATAGGAGAACAACGTTGCCAATTCTCTCCATTTTGCTACTGACTGTACACAGCTGTTACTCAATTCATCCCATTAAATTTAATCCAATAATAATTATCATTTCCTTGATAGAATAATCAATTTAATGTCAAATTAATCAAGAAAATATATTTTTTTCATAATTTGATTTAAAAATTTGCTCCCATAACTGAGATCAGAATTTTATTTTTATACAAACCTGAAATGGCGGCTATTTAAATCGCTGTGATACAACGATCTGAATTTCAAAACAACAGAAATGAGTTATTTGGTAGGTATTCTATTCCGATTCTTTTTAAAATAATAGAAATCCTTCTTAAATAAGCAATTTCAATGGATTAATTCTAAATAACTTTTCAATATTATTATACCGGTACGAGTAGGTCTAACCTATACGGGTAGGCTAACTGAAGCATCGATGAAGTCTAGGATAGTTAGTTATCAACTTTTAAAATGTCATTTCAGGTATTTCAATTTGTTTCTCATGCGGTAATGTTTAAAAATTATTTCATCGTTTCAAAAATACATTTTAAATCGATTATACGACTTGTGTACTCAAGTATTTTGATAGATGAGAAAAAAAATGGCGCTCCTAAGAATTTTTTGTTCAGTTTTGTACTGTCACTGTCAAAAGTAAATATAAATATTCTGGCAAATAGACAGCATTGCAAAGCGAGAGAGAGATAGTGCTATCTTTTTGGTGTATGATAGAAAAGGACAACAACAGTATTGTCAATCGTACACTGCCATTATAATGTGGACCTCACTATAGTATATTATGCTCTTTAGAATATAAATAAAATTCCTTTCGCATTGAACGTTTACAGCTCGATCTCAACGCTGCATTGAACTCATATCCAGTATGACCTACTTCTATAGGACATTACAGGTATTACTAAATACCATCTATATAAAATCTATTATAATGCTCATGTTGACACATTCATTCCTATCATTGGAAAGTTAATGATGGATGTCTTGCACCGTTCAAGTATATTTGTTTGGTTTGTCCTTGAAAGAATTGAAAGGTACTGTTGAACAGTTCTTTGACATTAATGGATCAACAAAATAAATATATTTCTGTCCAACAAAATGAATATCATGTAAAATAATGAATGGAAGTGAGTATCTATATAATCTATATATATATATAAAAGCGAAATGGCACTCACTCACTGACTGACTGACTGACTCACTCGCAGAACTAAAAATCTACCGGACCAAAAACGTTCAAATATGGTAGGTATGTTCAGTTGGCCTTTAGAGGCGCACTAAGAAATCTTTTGGCAATATTTTAACTCTAAGGGTTGTTTTTAAGGGTTTAAAGTTGGTCTTTAGCATGTATTCTTCTTCTTCCCAATCTCTTAATTATAATTGAAATTTCCAAATCATATGTTACTATAGACTATAATCTAGATAGAGTACCTCTTCGAAACAGTTGTTAACTGGCAAACTAATTAATAATTTTGTCAGGTGGCATTAAGTGAGAGTTGACTTTGTAGGTTGGCACCAAGTTGAAGATTAAATGCATTTATCGCGGAAACAATTGATTGGGCACTGCTACTTCAATCAGAGCTATTCCTGGGAATACTATATTACTAGCTGTCAGGCTCGCTTCGCTCGCCATATCCCTTTAACCAGACGTTTAGTCTGGACCCCCGACTGGATCGTCCTAACATATGATAAAAATGTTCAAATGAAAAATGCAGGCGAGCGAAGCGAGCCTGCTGATCTCATTCTTGGACGATCCAGTCGGGGGACCAGGGGACGGAGCCCCCTGGTAAGACGGATATGGCAAGCGAAGCGAGCCTGACGGCTAGTTATGCAGTATATAAAAGCGAAATGGCACTGACTGAAGACTCACTCACTTGCAGAACTAAAAATCTACCGGACCAAAAACGTTCAAATTGGTAGGTATGTTTAGTTGGCCCTTTAGAGGAGCACTAAGAACGGATTTGGAGAAATTTCCAAAGATTCGCCAAAAATCTGCGTTTTTCCAGCGTTTTCTCAGCTTTATCGAGAACAAATGAACAGAAAATGTTCAAATTTAGTACAGAAGCTAAGCTAGGGTGTAATAATTTATAAAATACATATACTTATATATAAATAATATATAAAATACATTGAATGCATACGCTTGAATATCCAATCATTATTTTCAGTTATAATAATAATACATATATATCTTGTCACTAAAGAACAAAGCATATAGGCTACATGACAATATTAAAGAATACAGCTATAATTGAAACACTTCACACATATTGGCTACTTTTTAACAAATTGATAAAAACAATATAAATATCTTGTAGTACCCTTTATGATTATTATTATTATTAGTCGTAGAGCTCCCGAAGTGGAAGACGCTGAGTAAAATCATGATCATCGATTTTTATTAGACTTGGCGGTTTTCTTGTTCGCCCACCAGCTTTTCATTCTCCGAGAAAATGCAGCTTTTCTTCTCCACTCCATCTTGTGCCAACTCTTGGTGCTTTTATCTCTGGAATAATTTCCCATTGTTCACTTTTGTTTTGAAATTATTTCTATTTTTAATTTCATCATCAGTAATTCCTGCCAAAACTATATCTTTCTTAACATTCCTAATCCATCTCCTCCATAGGCAAGCGAAGCTACATATTTTACTATTTTTTTGTGTGATTCTATGGTCAGGGAGCCTCATGATATGACCATAGAATTTTAGACGGTCATTTTCTCATGTCTGTTACAATATTTGAATGTTGCTCAACTGTGCTATTTTTCTGTAATCTATAACCATTCTCAGTTAATCTCGGACCTAGAATTTTTCTAATTATTTTCCTTTCTTCTTTCTTCAAATTTTCTAGATCAGCTTTCCTGTTGAGATTTAGAGTACCCTTTATTATTTAAAAAACTTTAAAATAGTTCAACAACTAATTTCGACCTTAACTTTCAACTTGAAAATGACTTGAGTTAGGGTCGAAAATAGTTGTTGAACTATATAAAGTTTTTTTTGAATAAAGGGTACTACAAGATTTTTATATATTGTTTTAATTAATTAGCTATAATAAAATACAGTAAACCCCTTTACTTGAATAGTGATAAATGGAATACAGATATTCAAATACATAGTTGATAACAAGCTAAAATCAATTTGCCTTTGGAACCGAGCAATTTCCTAACGAATTTCAGCACGTGTAAGCCTATTCCTATATCCTAAACCTTGACTTCTAGGCTTGGAATTTCTATTTAGGCTTACGAACTTACAAACCCTAGGCTATTAGGCCTTTAGAGCCACATTCCTTTGAGAGTCTGCGCTTGCCTGTTGATAATAATCTTTTGTGGTCTGAGAGAGAGAGAGAGAGAGAGAGAGTGAGTGAGTGTGTGTGAGTGAAGAGGTTGTGATTCCAGTCAGTGTACCGTAGTATAGTAAATATGTATATAGTATAGTAAATAACCTGTTTGTAGTCCTATTGGTTTGTTATGGTAGCCTATAGTTGCTCCAATTCTACCTGTTCAATGTAGTTGATTTAAATTTCAATCATAATCCATATAAATTCCTTTAATACTTATGGAACGTATAGGTTCTACCATTGAATAAAACAATCTATAATAGTTGTATGGTATACTATCAGTCGGGCTCGCTTCGCTCGCCATATCCGTCTAGCAAGGGGACTCCGCCCCCTAGACCCCCGACTGGATCATCAAAAATTAAGATCTGTGGGCTCGCTTCGCTCGCCTGCATTTTTCATTCGAGCATGCTTCATTCCTTCAGAGAGTCAAATTAGAGAGAAAACGCAGAAAGAAAAGCTGAGAAAAACTTGGAAAAGTGCTGATTTTGAGCGTATCTTTGATGAAATATTAAGTCACCTAATCAAAAAATATTTAGACCCTAGCTAAACCTCTGTACCAAATTTGAACATGTTCTGTCTATTACTTGATGAAACAACTGAGATAACAAAAAAACCGCTCATTTTGGGCGTATCTTTGGCGTTATTTCAAATTCCTTCTAACACAACATTATTACACCCTAGCTGAGTTTCTATACTAAATTTGAACAATTTCTGTTCATTTGTTCTCGATAAATCTGAGAAAAAGCAAAAATGCTGGAAAACGCTAATTTTGGACGTATCTTTGACGTTATTGCAAATTCCTTCCAACACAACATTATTACACCCTAGCTGAGCTCCTGTACTCAATATGAACATTTTCTGTTCATTTGTTCTCGATAAATCTGAGAAAAAGCCAAAAAAAACGCAGGAAAAAACGTAGATTTTGGGCGTATCTTTGGAAATTTTTCCAAATCCGTTCTTAGTGCACCTCTAAAGGGCCAACTGAACATATCTACCAAATTTGAACGTTTTTGGTCTGGTAGATTTTTAGTTCTGCGAGTGAGTGAGTGAGTGAGTCAGTAAGTGCCATTTCGCTTTTATTTATATAGATTAGTTTTCTCCGGTTCTACTAAGAGTATAATCGGGACTGGTAATTCGTAGTGTACTGTTTTGAATGTTATTTCTGTAAAAATAATATGTTGCATCCAAATTAGTAATAGAAAAATTGCGAGATTTTTCTCATTTTTTTCAATTTCTAGTCTTTCTTTTCTCTTACTGTGTGATTTATTCCTTGATGTTCAATTAAGTCTTCTTATTGGTTTAGTCTGTATGCTCCGCCCACTTTGGCGATACTTGTCTCAATCAATGGCAGACAAGGAAAATTACTGATCAACCGACTACCTAACTCATTTGACTTCATCCACTATATTAATCCTCCAAAGAAATACTTTCCAGTATCGATTCTTTCAAAGATTCTTTAATTGATAATAACACATATTCATTGCAAAAACCGTTCTTACAAACTCAGCTCCTTCTATAATAATTCATTATCGATTGATTCATACAATAAGTAAATCATCAAAATGATTGGGAGAGAAAAAATCGGTAACCTTGTGCTATTCCTCTCCCAATTTAGATAAGGTTACACATAGTCCGAAATAGGTTAAGTCTTGTAGTTGTTCACTTCACAAAACTTTCAGTCCTTAATTATTTTCACAAAATAGATTTTTAAGTTTAGATGCTTCAAAACCAAACATAGAAGAAATATTTCATATTATTATCACTAAAACAGGAAATTCAATATTAAAGAAATAATTGAGTAGGACCAAAAAACAAACTCAATTATTATTTATTATTTTTTACAAAGGCGACTTTCTAGAAGTATTTTAAGCCTATGTGATGATGAGGGATGAATGATAATACAATGAAGGTAGAGTTAGGAATGAATAAAAATTATAGGTTATGCTATCCACTTCAATTGATTTGAGTCCACTTTTCAGTCCAGAAATAAATAACCTACCTACAAATTTTGAATTTGATTTGATTAAAACCCGAATGTAATAGAATGATTACAATCAATAAACTCTCAGACCTCGAAAATATTGAGTTATTAAGAAAAATTTTGAACCAGAAATAAAACACAAACTAATTCACTGAAATTATTCAATTTTCTAAACTAATATTCTTCTCATGTGCACAATAATTAAAAATAGTTATTCAAACCTTTTTAAAATAGTTGATCCATTTATTCAAATGCCTTTTCTTCATTAATCACACCAATTATTTCAAATTCAAGCTTTATCTTTCTGCCTTCTCACTGTCAGACCCTTTTGATTATCCTTTCTTTTTTCTTATATCACTTGACACTTTCACTCACGCAGAGAAATAAATCCTCCAATTCACTTCGTGGCTACGAAATACTAATTTATTCATCCTCACATTCACTAGTCACTCATTCACTGCTGTATTCATCTCAATAAAGCAATGCTGATTCATCCTATGTTTGGATTAACTTTAAACTTACAGCATTGATATTGTTGTTATGTGTTGATATAATATATATGCATTGCTGACATTTTGGACTTCGGAGTGTTGGGCTGGTGCACAAAAGTCGGTTAAATTCCAACCGTGTTTAATTTCACGAGAACTAATCAGAGAGGGCCTTTCTAATAAGACGGCGGTAAAAGCCGATTAAATTGTAACGTTGATTAATTCACGAGAGCCAATCAGAGAAGGCCTTTTTGATAAGACGGCCGGTTGCACAAAAGCCGATTAAATTTTAACCGTGATTAATTTCACGAGAACCAATCAGAGAGGGCCTTTCTGATAAGACTGCCGTTGCACAAAAGCCGATTAAATTTCAACCGTGAATACCGTGATTAATTTCACGAGAACCAATCAGAGAAGGATTATTGATAGAACGGCTCTGATTGGTTCTCGTGGAGATAATCGTGGTTAAAATTTAACCGACTTTTGTGCAACCGGCACTTGAAGTGTTAAGAGTGGTGTTTAGACAGTTTGAGTGTTAGAGTTTACAGTGTTTAGAGTGTACATTCACGATTATTCGACTGACATTCATGTTATCAAGATCTCAGATGATCAAGATTCATCAGTCGTGACTTCAGTACGTCAAGTTTTCAGTTCAAGCTCCTGTTGCTTTCAGAAAGTCCAGTGGGTACAGTTTATTCAATTTCTTCAATATATACTTCAACTAGCCTTCAGGCTCGCTTGGCTCGCCATTTTCGTCTAGCCAGGGGGCTCCGCCCCCTGGACCCCCGACTAGATCGTCCAAAAGTGAGATCAGCGGGCTCGCTTCGCACGTAGACCTCGCGGAACCTCTGTACCGAATTTGAACGTATTATGTCGATTTTATCTCGAAAAACACCTGTTACTATATCGACGTATCTTAATACAAAATTCTTCCACCTCAGCTAAACCTGTGTACTGAATTTTTTTTAATATATTTCCATCAATTATTGAAAAAGGTGAGGAAACGCAGAAAAGCTGAGAAAACGCTAATTTTGGGCGTATCTTTGGCGTTATTTCAAATTCCTTCTAACACAACATTATTACACCCCAGCTGAGCTTCTGTAGTGAATTTTAACATTTTCTGTTTATTTGTTCTCGATAAAGCCAAGAAAACGCTAAAAAACGCAGATTTTGGGCGTATCTTTGGAAATTTTTCCAATTCCGTTCTTATTGCGCCTCTAAAGAGCCAACTGAACACACCAACCAAATTTGAAATGTTATGTCATATTTGTATCATAGGTTAGGACGGGGGTCCAGACTAAACGTCTAGTTATGGCGAGCGAAGCGAGCTGACGGCTAGTAATAATATATTCCCAGGAATAGCTATGATTGAAGTAGCAGTACCCAATCATTTTTTCCGCGATAACAGGACCTCCTTAATAGGTATTCAGGAGGTACTGGATAAATTGGTATTAGGAGGTCCTGGATAAATGCATTTCAATCCTCAACTTGGTGCCAACCTAACAAAGTCAACTCAACTTAATGCCAACCTGACAAAATTTTTAATTTAGTTACCAGAACAACTGTTCGAAGAGTACTCTCTCTTGATTATTGTTCTATATTAACATATGTATGGACAATTCATTTAATATTTTAGATATTGCAATAAGAAGAATATACATGCTAAAAGACGAACTTTGAACCTTTAAAAACCACCTTAGAGTTGAAATATCGCCAAAAAGATTTCTAGTGCGCCTCTAAAGGGCCAACTGAACAACCCTACCAAATTTGAACGTTTTGGTCCGGTAGATTTTTAGTTCTGCGAGTGGTGAGTGAGTGAGTGAGTGAGTGAGTCAGTAAGTCAGTGAGTGAGTGCATTTCGCTTTTATATATATAGGTGATTAAATTAATGATAAATTAATGTTAATGATTGAGATGAAATATTTTGTTATTAATTTATATTTTTCCACATTGTTAAAAAAAATCATCTGACAACGTTAAGGCGCTAGAAAAGGATCTGCTTTGTCGAATGATAGACAAGGTAGCACACCCAATGTCAATCAAATACTGCATATTATAACGTGAACCTCACTATAGGAGCATGATACAAAGATGATTATCAATAAATGATAGGAAGATGATAGAAATAAGATACAAAGATTGATGATACGAAGATGAAACAAGGATGATAGACAAGGATAGCAACACCTATGTTAATCAAATGCTACCATTATAACGTGGACCTCACTATAGACATTCTATTCCGCTGACTTTCAAACAGCTATAATTTGTAAACAAATTGACGTCTATTCCGCTGACTTTCAAATGATAATATTGACGAATAATTACATCTTAAGGAGCATCTATTATCTATTTCTATTTCAAACGTTAACGATCAATTGAATTGCTGGACTTCCCCTATATAGTGGGATTCTCACTTCAAACCGTCTGCTTTCCTTGTAGGGTAAACATCAACGTTTCTCAGTCAAAACAGTGCTGACAATATTTAGTGAATCTCATTCTTAATGAAGGCGAAATCCTGTTAATTGACTGTCCGTTACTTAACCTATAATCTTCCGTTTGTTTCGGATTAGATTGATGAGGCAGTCAGTTGATTGATTTGATGAAAGTCTGTCTTTGTTATGTTTGAATTTCCCTGCAATTTGATTGATTTAAGAATTTGATTGATTCATAGATTTCTATGCACCGCTGAAATGTTGAATCATCATTGTAGTCATACAAATAATTGAAAACTTATTCCTTATTTTTCAAATGATGCTTTTCATATTTTTATTTTCATTCAACAATGGCCCTATGAATAAAACAGAGCAAATGCTCATGAGCAAAAGCATTGAGCATAAGGTTTTGCTCATGAGCAAAAGGTAGAAACAGAAGCATTTGCTCATTTTGATATGAATAAGCTTTACCTTATACTCTCACCTTATGCTCCTGAACTCTGGAGCAAATGCTCACGTATTTTAAAGATTTTTCATAAGCTGATTCACTTTTGTAGCCTTAATTTGTTTTTATAGCTCAAGGAAGCGCTAAATATTCAAGTAGGGTGCACCGCTTGTGTTTGCGTCGTCTGCTCTGTTTTCTATTTATGAATAGAGTTTTAGGTTAGTTGAGTTTAGAATTTTAAATATAGCGTGAAAAAATGTCATCTCTATAATAATCTTCAGCATATTCTTATAATTCAATAGCCTTCTTATATCGTCTACACTCTCATCTTCTTAAATGCCTATTTCCTATTTTGTGATGGCTATCTTTAATAACAGGTAGCTTTTGTATTTATTCTTTTGTAGGATAATGGTGATATATATCATGGTTGAATCTAAAGAGTTTTATAGTTCTCAACTATTGGTTGTGACGTATCTGGTATAGTTTCCTCTCTCATACGAATTAGTTGAGCCATTTTACTATGAGCAAAAGGTGATAAGCTGCTCTATACTAGACTCACCTTTTTTGAAGCATTTGCTTCAAAAGTTGAGCAAATGCTCTAGTTTATTCATACAATTTTGAGCAAAAGCTTTTACTTTTGAGCAAATGCTCAACTATTTTTTTGATGAGCATGAGCAAAACGTTTTGCTCACGTTTATTCATAGAAAATGAAGCAAATGCTCCATATTTTAGAAGTATAAGCAAATGCTCAACTTTATTCATATGGCCCACTGTCAAAAACATAATGATTCAAAATGAAAAACAAGCCTTCAGCCCTTACTGGGAAGTGATAAGGTTCCGTGGTCGCGCTGATAAGCTATCGGTAAGATAAGTTAAACTTCTTGCGCCTGTCACTTTAAGAACCAAACTCCTCTACAGATCGTTTCCCGGTGGTTCGGAACCCATCTCAACCCAGGGCCACTCATCTCTCATCATCATCCGTCTCATTACCCACGCACAAGCCTGGAGCTCATGTGGGATCATCCTCAGCGAAAAAGAAACTATTCTATTTTCAAATTTTGATTGGAAATTAGTACAGGAGACTAACATTAGTAGAGGAAGGAGAAGGAAGAAGAAGAAGAAGAGGAAGAAAGAAGAAGAAGAAGAAGAAGAAGAAGAAGAAGAAGAAGAAGAAGAAGAAGAAGAAGAAGAAGAAGAATGGCTAATTATTCTACGAATTTTACAAAGTATGAAAAATTATTAATCAGAATAAAGATAAAATGCAATTTGATTTTAGATGAAATAATATTGCAATGTAACTACATAAATTGGGGGGTGGATCATGGATTTGTATTAGTACAAAGGATATATACAATACTATAAAGGAGTACAATACTAGACTATTAGCCTAACGGTGGTTTGAAGCAAATGGTACCAAAGTTAAACAGTCCGTTTGATATGAATCAAACCTCGAAAATATCAACACCGACCCAAGTCCAGCGAATTTTTTATCGAAATTTATTAAACAAAATTATAGAATTTTCTATTCTATATTGATTGATTTTCCCAACAAACAATAAAATAATCTATAAACTATTATTTTTATCGGTTAACTTGTTAAGCTGCGTTTACACCAAAGTTATTAACAAAATTTTTTTTCCGTCCTTATAGATTCTATTAGATTGAACGAACTGACAACACATAAATGCTCATTGTGTGTATGATAAGTTATGTTCAATCTAATAGAATCTATAAGGACGGAGAAATAAACATTTTGTTAATAACTTTGGTGTAAACGCAGCTTTAATGTGTTCTGTTGGTTGCCAATGGGAAGAGAATATATTTAAAAAGTTGACCAAGTCCAAGAATAAGTATCAGAGACTGTAAATAATGAACTAAGAGAAAGAATAAAAAGAAAAACATATAAGAAAAAGAGATAAATAACGATCAACTCACAACTCAGAAATAAAATAACTCAGAGAGAAAATCCAAAACTCAGATAAAAAGTCATGGGAGATGAATGAGGAGGAGCATAAGGAGAATACGAATAAGAAGAAGGTGAAGAAGAAGAAGAAGAAGTTGATGAAGAAGAAGATCAGGGAGTAGAAGATGTTTTATACATTTGAATGAAATAGGAAGAGATCCCTAGATGGGCAATCACGTAAACGGCAAAACGCAACGTATAGGCTATATATCCACCAACGTATATAACATATTACGTATGCAGTATAAATAGTTATACAGGGGTAATAGTTATACAGGTTGTTGAAAGACGTGGCTCAGACTCGAAGTAGAGAAGACGTTAGCTTGTCAGCCAGTTTGCTAAGAGGTTGAGTCTAACTTCTCTAACTGTAAATTGTCTTGTTGAAACCAGTCAGTCAGTGCCGCATGTGTGTGTGTGTGTGTGTGTGTGTGTGTGTGTGTGTGTGTGTGTGTGTGTGTGTGTGTGTATGTGTGTCTGTGTAGAACGGCATTTTAACCGTGAGTCGAGTCATAGGTTCTCGGAAGCACCGGATCTATCTGATCTCTGTACAGTTGAACAATTGGTTAACTGAAGTTTACCATAAACTGACGTTTACCACAAACTAAAGTTTACCATGAACTGGAGTTTACCATATACTGACAATTACCACGAACTGAAGTTTACTTCAAGTGTTCAATTTTATCGGAATTCAGATTTTGTGAAATATGAGGAGTGCAAGAGCTAAACGAGCGACAAGTTATTGATATATTGAACGGAAAGAGCTGGGATAAATTGATAAAATCTGGTGTGGCGCACTCACACAACTTTCCTTGCCGTTATGAAAATTGATCACCGGACGCTAGTGTTCCCGCGCATCTAAAGTCTACTATTCAAAGATTTGAGCCAGCTGGTGACAGGGCAATAACGCTGAAGACACACGAGGTGTGCTATCTCTTCATAGTGAATCATTTAATAGAATCAACAGTTGCCAACAGCTTGCAATAATTGCATAATCACATTTTCTCGAATTTCGGGCTTATTTTCAATTTTAGGTGAATATGTTACTGAACATTAGTTGTAGAGATTCTCATGCTGAATCTTTTCCACTCAAAATTTTTGGTTTAAATTGTATCTGAAGCCTGATAATTTAGAATCTAAAATCAAACTTTGCATAGATGGGGCGGAGCTCCTCAAATTTTTACAGATATGTAAAACTTGTGGCAGTTGATAGAGGTTATCGATGACTATTGCAGGTGGTATAACTTTAATCGAAATCGTTGGAGCCGTTTTCGAGAAAATCGCGGAAAACCCTGTTTTTGACAACATTTTCGCCATTTTAGCCGCCATCTTGAATCGCATTTGATCGAAATTGTTCGTGTCGGATCCTTATATTGTAAGGGCCTTACGTTCCAAATTTCAAGTCATTCCGTCAATTGGGAGATGAGATATCGTGTACACAGACCACATACACACTCATAACACACACACACACACCACACACACACACACACACCACACACACACACACACACACACACCACACACACACACACACACACCACACACACACCACACACACACACACACACACACACACACACACACACACAGACATACAATACTTTTTGGACTCAGGGGACCTTGAAACGTATAGAAATTTAGAAATTGGGGTACCTTAATTTTTTTCGGAAAGCAATATGGTAATAGGGCAAGGAAAGTAAAAATTCATTAGAATAGCCTGGAGGTACCGATCTCAGCTGATTGAGGAGTTCAACACTTAATAATGCAATCTTTCTCCTGACTTTATTTCATTATAAAATATTATTTTCTTTCTTTCTTAATTAAATTATGATGGTGCCCCAAATACAGGATTTTAGTCCTCGGGTTACTTTGAAATTATTTATTCTTCTTTTGATGTCAATGAATTATTGTGATTTCTTTGTACAATGTGTAATTGTATTATTTTTATTATCTTTATTTTTTATAATTTGCACGATTGTTGTGTTATATATCTACTGTACTATTCATAATTTCTGACTATGTGTTATGTATAAATTGGAAGAATAAATGATTTATTATTATTTAAAAAAAACGTAGTTTGAACATTTTTTAGTTGATATCGTGGTTTCACTCAATATTTTTTAGATGAATTATTAAAGTTGCTAATTCCACCAAGTAGGCTACACTGTTCATGATAAACTTGATCCCATTTCCATGATTCCAGTTCTATGATGTCATCATAGTTCAATAAGGGCCAGACAAATTGAGCGTTTTTTCAAGCGTTTTCATGCGGCGTTTCTAGAGTCGGCAGGGCAGGATTGTATCCGATTGGCTGATTGGGTTGACGCCTGAAAAATGCCTGGAAAAACGCTTAATATGGCCTGTCCCTAATTCTCCGAAATTAGAATAATACTTGAAGTGAAACTCTTAATTGAAATTCAACTATATTGAAAATTATTACAATTAAGTTGAAGTTTCAAAACGGTATCCTGCAAGTTGAAATAAACAGATATCGTCTTCAGGAGAGAATCCAATTTCCTCGTATCCTACTTCTTCTACGTATAATAGTACATTTTTTTTATGTCAATGACTTATGGGGAGGCCTTTTTACTATTTCCTGCATTATCGTGGGATTTCCTGTAAATCTTATCGGTTTTCATTACTATTTTTGTTTTCATCATGTACTCATCAACTGTACGTTCATAATTAGGCTACATTTTATTTTCCACTTTTACTTTCCTTGCCCTAGGTAAGGGATACCTTGCTTCTACCGTAGGTAAGGAAAGTATTGCATTCCAAAGAAATTCAAGATACCCCAATTTTATGTTTTCTATACGTTTCAAGGCCGCTGAGTCAAAAGCATTATTTTATTATACCATTCTTCAAATAAATTCAGATTTATGATAATGATGCTCCAGGAAACAATAATAGATCATCTCGCTTCTTTTGCACCCAATAGTGTTAATACTAGTATGTCTGTGAACAGTAGACCTCGCACTCAGTAAGTTACTTTGATCTGTTGTTATGTTTTCTCAAAAATTAATAAATAATTTATCAATTTAAATGTCTAGAAAAAAAAATCCTAAATAAACATAGAGCTTTCTGTCCTATCGTACCGTGACGTGTCGTCCCGGAATGTCCCGGGGTGTGAGCGCTGTTATCAGGTCTGGCTGCAAGTCTACAACGTTGATAGAAAGATACATTTTCAAGATGTTCGATGTTTTTGAACGGGTAGTATTATAGTCAACTGTCCACTAACGTTGATGGAAAGATACATTTTCAAGATGTTCGATGTTTTTGAACGGGTAGTATTATAGTCCACTAAACAGCTGATTATGTTGAATAACTCTATAGTCTGATTTTTACTCTAATATTGGCGTATGAATGAGGCTCCTTTTTCCTTTTATATTATCCTTGAAATGCAAAATTTCCAAAAACCTTGTATATGCGTCGACGCGCAATTAAAAAAAGAACATAGCCTACCTGTCAAATTTCATAAAAATCTATTACCGCGTTTCGCCGTAAATGCGCAACATATGAACATTTAAACATTCAAACATTTAAACATTAAGAGAAATGCCATACCGTCGACTTGAATCTTAGACCTCACTTCGCTCGGTCAATTATACA
>NW_024092464.1:0-16971 GCF_014356525.2 Nilaparvata lugens | reverse complement strand
ATGAGTTAAGGTATTAACAGTCCGTCAACTTTATATCAAAAACCTAATAATTTTCATTAAAAATAATAGACATCTTTTTCTTTTCCGTGATACAAATCTCAATTTGCGTCCTTCCAGAAAGAGATTTGAAAACATAAGAATGGATCTCAATGTTTGCAGAAGACAATACTTTTACATAGCAAATAATTGATTAACAACATTCCAGATTACCTCATTGAACATATCAATGGTAGATCCGATAAATTTTTCAAAAGAAGATCTATTGAATGGATAATAACCACTAAAATAGAGGATAAAATTTTGATTAATTCATATTATCTTTCTCTATCAAGGTATGTTTTGCTGGCACTCTTGCATCTCTTTCTTTTCTTTCTCTTTCCCTTTCTCCTTCTTTTCACTTCTTCATCTCTTTCATTTAATATTATGATATTGATTTCTTATTATTTTTTGTTAATGTAATGTTGGCAACTCTCACCTGCGCACAGGATTTTCCTTGCAGGTGATTGGTTTCTTGTATTTTGCTGTTCAAGTGAATTTTTGAATGTATTGGTTTGGAAGAAACAATAAAGTTTTGAATTGAATTTGAATTGAATTTAATTATTTCTTTGTTGATACAATTTACATATCAAATTGGGGACCGAGCTTCGCTCTGGAGTACAAAGCATATACTAAACATTTATTCGAAAGAAGAATTATAAAACATTCATACAGAAATGTTCTATCTAATCACAGTAAATTGAAATTAATATTGCCAGAGGAATGCAAAAATTCCCCTCACAAAGGCCCAGTTGCATAAAAGCCGGTTAAATTTATTCCTGATTAACTTCACGTGAACCAAATCAGAGAAGACCATTTGAAAAAGATGGATCTACTGGAATTAATCAGGATTGAAATAACCCGGCTTTTTTGCAACCGGCACCAAGTACCTGATTGAATGATTACAAAAGTTCAACAGCTGAGTCATAATTTAGACACAGTCCCACACACATGAACTCACTCACTCTCTTCCATCACCAGCAACAGACGACGGAATAATTATTATCAGCTGTTTTTCCAAGGATGAATAATAATTATCCTTTTAATGTCCTTCAGCGAGTTTTCCCAGGGATGAGACCTAGTGCAATCGAATCTTTATAAACCTGCTATGTTCTGAATTTTGTGAGAATTGTTTGAGCCGTTTTCGGGATCTCGTGAAATACAAACATATGAACATCTAAACATCTAAGCATATGAACATCTGAACATCTGAACATCTGAACATCTAAACATCTAAGAATATGAACATCTAAACATCTAAACATCTAAACATCTAAACATCTAAACATCTAAAATCTAAACATCTAAACATCTAAACATCTAAACATCTAAAATCTAAAAATCTAAACATCTAAACATCTTAACATCTAAACATCTAAACATCTAAACATCTAAACATAAAACATCTAAACATCTAAACATCTAAACATCTAAACATCTAAACATCTAAACATATAAACATACAAACAGATTTTTTGTGTAGTTGAGAAGTTGATATTGTGGTAATTATTTATATTGATTGAAAAAGACTAAGGAATTGTCAAAAACCACAGATTTATGATACTTAGAAAGACCGGATTCGGTTATTACACCATTGTCAATCTCTGATAAATTGTTTATAAATATCAATAATATCAATATCAATAAATAACTCTCTGATATTACTAATATCAATAAATCTGTGGTTTTTGACAATTTCTTAGTCTTTTTCATTCCATATAAAAAGAAGTTGCTCGTTTAATAGTATAGGTAATGTATATGATCGGGAAAGAACAACAAGTTCCAATTGCTCTTATTGCAGTGGAGTAAGATGGAAGCACATCGTTGCCGATTCTCTGCCATGCAACTGCCTGCAATAGAGGATAGCTGATGTGTTCTATCTTCTTCTATAGTGAGGTCAACGTTGTTGTACCATATTGTGACACAAACTGTGTAATAACCTGGAACAACATGATAATATGTCACAATAAAATTAATAATAATTGGTTCAATAAAAAAATATGAACAATAATATTGTTATAAACATTCAAGAAAACTCTTTAAAAAACTAATATGTCTGATGCAACTCAATTTCTTCTATCTCCGTCTCTCTATAGGTAGGTTGGTGTCAAAAATACGATACTATCAAACATTCACATATTATTGTAATGGAGTTGTAAAAATACACACAATAGTTGGGTTTTAGATTGAAGTCACGCCAGCTTTATATAACAGCCGCTATCAATCATCCTTCACCCAAAACCAATCTATTCTATTCTCCCAACCAGAAAACGCCCAAAATACCTGTTAACTGTATTCATATATACTCAGTATACATCATATATATCAAACATATACATATATTCATGTATAAGCTCGTTTTGACTAGTGAATTGGTAACACATTCTATCCTGACATAACCAATTCAATGCTATTATCTCAATCGATTCGGTTTTTTGATGTGTTCTTTCTTTTTCTATAGTGAGGTCTGCGTTATAATGGCAGTGGAGAAAGATGGAGGAACAGTGTTGTCGGTTCTCTGCAACGTCACTGCTTGCTATAGAGGATAGCTGATGACGGTGTATCTGAAGGAATATTCATTCAACTGTTCATTCTAGTTGGAAATAATCAATTTTATTTTATTCGTCAGGAAAATCTCATTTTCCTACAGATACCTTGAAAAGTGACCATTCCTGCATTGATTGCAGGCCGCAAAGAATCACTTTTCCGCTCGAGTGCGCAAAGTGAGTACTTTGCGTACTCCAGATTTGCAGCATGACAACGCAAAATAGTTAGTAGGTTATATGGAGCACCAGTGCAGCAAGATCAAAATTAAGTTGGTAACTGCACTCATAGTGAGGCCCACGTTATAATGAATGGCAGTGGAGAACAGCGTTGCCTTGCCATTATGTGCCTTGATTATAGTCATTTCAATGCTTACATTAGATAAACCCCCTTCAAGTAGTCAGATAAATTTTCAATTGATTACTAATCATTATATTCAATTTAAATAAATTAAGGTTTTTATTAATATAAAATTATACAGAAAAACATTTGTGGATTTCAGGGAATTTTACCCATAATTACCCACTTTTCATATTCAAGGTAACTGTAGGAAAATTCAATGTGAAATACGTGCGCAAAGTTCGTTTGCTGCACTCAAGAAACCATTCCGCCCTCGCCTACGGCTCGGGCGTAAACGTTTCTTTCGGTGCAGCAAACTGTCACTTTGCACACTAGTTGCACAAATAATTATTTCAATGATGAATTTTCATGGAAAAAATTGAATATTTTGTTAAAATATTCCTACATTGTTGAAAAACGATCTGGAGAGATTGCGGAGCTAGAAAAGGATAGTGCTACCTGTTTTGTCTTCGAATGATAGACAAGGATAGCAAAGTTTTAATTGAACCAGATTGAGAATAATATGGAGTGAAGTGAAATTGTTGAAAAACGATCTGGAAAGATTGCGGAGCTAGAGAAGGATAGTGCTATCTGCTTTGTCTTCGAATGATAGAAAAGGATAGCAAAGTTTCAATTCAACCAGATTGAAAATAATATGGACTGAAGTGAAATAAAAGCGATATTTTCAGTTCTACATAGTTTATTATTTTAGCTGAACTCAAGTTTCAATCAGGTTTCAAACTAAAGTCCAACATGAAAAGGCCATTGATACGTCAAGTGCAATAAAACTTAAGTTTGGCTCAAATAGATTAATTGTCAATTTCGCCTCTATTTCACATTAATATGAAGGAATCCCACAATATCTCTGTTCCTAGTATAATTTAATAATATCGGGGCACCGAGCTTCGCTCGTTATTTATTTATTGACTTTTGATAAACAGAACTCATTTCTTTAAAACGATTGGGGAGGACAAACAGGCACAGCCCAAAACTGATTCTTCCCCGAATTTTGATTTATACACTATCAATATTCCAAAAAGTAGGATATGTTTCATATACTTGAATTCAGGTCAAATCTTTAGTCCAAACATTTTTGAAAACAGAAAAGTTCTTATTTTTATTGTTTGCAAACCAAATTGAATTACAAAATAACACTTAAAACTGTGGAAAAATTGATTAACTTTGAAAATTATGATATACTCTAATTTAGATATACCATTTCATGTAAACAAATCAGATTATTTTTATCAATTTCATCAAAATTTCTAATGTATATATGAAATACATTTCTAATGTATTATGTATTATAGAGATTTTAGATTATACAGCTGATCCCCCACACAGGCACACGCATATTCTGTTATCGACAGACGACGAAATTATCATCTGTTTTTCCAAGGATGAATTATCCTTTCCATGTCCTTCAGCGGGGTTTCCCAGGGATGAGACCTAGTGCAATTTTTATATCATAAACCTACTATGTTTCAAATTTTGTGGGAATCGTTAGAGCCGTTTTCGAGATCCGTTGAACATAATTAACCATATAAATAGCCAGATAACTAGATGTAAAAATAACCAGATATAAAAATATTTACAGAAATTGCTCGCTTAATATAACAGGATAGAGATGGAAATTACTAAGATATTGAAATTATTCAAATGCTGATGAATTAATAACTATTATTAAACGAAAATCCAAATAAATTTAGATTGATTGAAAAGACACGCAACTCATAATGCTTATGAGGTTTGGTTTGTGCAACTTTTCCACCAATATAGATTCTTCATTATTATGGCTGTCTTCACCGACAATAACTGGAAAACTTTGTCAACAATCACCCAGCAATTTTCCAGTTCCACGAAGTGGAGTGTAAAAACTTTGCCACCATAAAATTGACTCCAGCGTTAACAGTTACTGTTGCAGTTAACAGTTACTGTCAACTAGTGTACTGCACGTGAGGAATATTATCACTGTGTTTCTTGTGTAGACCTTGACTTGTAGTTAGAGTAAGAGAACAGATTTCCTAGATTTAAGAATAGATCATAGCACTGGTTTTCACAAGTTTTCTATTTTCAGAAAACCAACCCATACTAATGTTATCATTCCTCTTCATTCTTGTCATCCTATTTCTCACAAACTTGCTGCTTTCAATAGCATGGTCTATAGAGCACTAACAATACCTATGAGCAATCATGATTTTGATATTGAGATCACTAAATTAACAGATAGCTGTCACAATGGGTATGAAGAAAGTATGGTGGACAGATTATTGAGTAAAATTAATAGACAAATTTCAATCAATTCTAGCTTTGTAGTTCAAACTGTGAGGAGAAGACTGGATAACTATCCCATATTTAGGCTTGTATCTGATAAGATAGGTAGGAATTGAGGAGGAATGGATTTCATGTTGCTTTCAAGACCAAACCGAATTTAATAGTCTATTTAGCTGGAGTAAAGACAAAATTGATATTTGGATAAAAGCGGGGTGTACAAACTTAAATGTGATGATTGTAATGCTTGTTACGTGGGTCAGACTGGTAGAAGTTTCAAAAGTAGAATTAAAGAACACATCAGAGATTGGAATAAACAAAATGGGGAATCTAACTTTGCAGAACATTTGATAACAAATAATCACAAGTTCACAGTTCAGGAGAATGTTGAGTTTCTACATGTTAATAACAAAGGCAGATCTTTGAATATTCTAGAGGCTTTAGAAATAACAAGAGTAATTAAGGAAAATCCCCAGTATAGTTTAAATGACCAGATTCATTTCAACCAATACAAAATTACGAATTTAGTTTTGTCATAAACATATAAGCATACATTAGTCAATAGTTTTTCCATTTACATATTTGTTTTATTATCTTTCACATTTGTTTTCTTGGTTTTTATTTTGTACTAAAAAGTAAATTTTATTATCATGGCGATTCTGTTGCTTAAGCCGCCATTTTGTCACACCGTTGAGGGGGAGGAGACTGTCTAGCTAGGCCAATGGCAGGCGTTCATGCCCTCGACCAATAGCAGTACTCGCCTACTAGTATAATTCTGCTGCTCTTGTATTAGTTTTAGTTTATCAGAGATTGACAATGTGTAATAACCGAAACCGGTCTTTCTAATTTTCAATAAATCAGTGGTTTTTTGACAATTTCTTAGTCTTTTTCATTCAATAAGAGAACAGAGTTGGTTGTAGTTAATGAACCAGAAATAATTATGAAAAATGGAGAAATACGGTGCATAACACCGTATTGCAGGCTTGTAGTATCAAAAAATAGTATAAATATTATGAAGAGGGAGAAGTGAAGATTGATAATTATTATTAAACGAAAATCCAAATTGAATGCTGTAATTCATCCCGAAGACTTCTGCTACTGCAAATATTGACAACAGGGTAAACAGCTGGATGGAAATTCTATGAGCGCTACTATTCAAAAATTATTTGTCAGTCCGGGAATCGAACCCAGTACCTCCTAATTGCCGGTCAGGAATGCTTACCCTTACACCAAACTGACAATCTCTGGATAGCAGCGCTCATTTTATACGAAGCCAAAGCGGCCAGCCAGTCTACACATGGAAATTACTGAGATATTGCAATTATTCAAATGCTAATGAATTCGTAATTATTATTAAACGAAAATCCAAATCAAATGCTGTAATTTGGCTTCGTATGAAATGAGCGCTGCTATCCAGAGATTGTCAGTTTGGTGAAAGGGTAAGCATTCCTGACCGGCAATTAGGAGGTACTGGGTTCGATTCCCGGACTGACAATAATTTTGAATAGTAGCGCTCATCGAATTTCCGTCTAGCTGTTTACCCTGTTGTCAATAATTGCAATAGCAGAAGTCTTCGAGGTGAATTACAGCATTTAATTTGTATTTTCGTTTGATAATAAATAATTAATTCATTAGCATTTGAATAATTGCAATATCTCAGTATTTTCCACCTGTAGAAGTGGAGATGTAAATCAAAACGAATGTTATCAGATTCAATTGAATTTCTATTGATAATGCATTAATATAATTGAAATATTTTTATAATTCTTTTAAAGAACTCAATTTTATACATTCTCTTCATTATAAGCTGAATGTGAGAGGGAAAAGGAAATAGCCTGTGTTTGTTGCATAGAAGAAGATGGAGAACTGCTCAACTCTCAATTGAGAAACCATATAGAAACATAACAAGTAATAGGTTACGATTTCAATGATGGTGTGAATAAACTATATTTAGTCATATATTTATTGTAGTAAGTATCATGCCTATATTTAGGAACTGGAGAAGTTTTGGACTAGAGCCTGTGTTTACATTCCAATATTTTGATGTTTTTGTCTTAATAAATGAATAATATCTGGGACCGAGCTTCGCTCTGGAGTATAAAAGCATAAAAAATTTCTTACGAAAGAAGAAATTATAATAACATTCATGAAGAAATGTTCTATCTAATCACAGTAAATTGAGATTAATTCCCAGAGGAATGCAAAAATTCCCCTCACAAAGGCCCAGTTGCACAAAAGCCGGTTAAATTTTAATCCTGATTAAATTTACGTGAACCAAATCAGAAAAGACCATTTAGAAAAGTTGGATCTACTGGAATTAATCAGGATTGAAAATAACCTGGCTTTTTTGCAACCGGCACCAAGTACCTGATTGAATGATTACAAAAGTTCAACAGCCACTCATAATTTTGAAACATTCCCACACACATGAACTCGCTCACTCACTTCCATCACCAACAGACGACGAAATAATTATTATCAGCTGTTTTTCCAAGGATGAATAATAATTATCCTTTTAATGTCCTTCAGCGAATTTTCCAAGGGATGAGACCTAGTGCAATCGAATCTTTGATAAACCTTCTATGATCTGAATTCTGTGAGAATCGTTAGAGCCGTTTTCGAGATCCGGTGAAATACAAACATAAAAACATCTAAACATATGAACATAAAAACAGAAGTTGCTCGTTTGATAGTATAGGATTAATACCTGTAATACTATACGAGATTGTACCATGGAGAATTAACTATCATAGAGAATAAAATATCATGGAGGAGATATAAGTTTTTATGCATTTCATTGTTTATTTCTTAGTCTCATTGTATTCTTGTATGGACTATAGGCCTACAAACACATTTTAGTATCATACAAAATAAAAATAAGAGAACTAGAACCATAAAAGATGATGAGGATTGGAAAGTATAGGATATCAAGAGATAGAGTATCAAGGTAGTAAGGATATCAAGAGATCAAATTAACAGCGGAGAATTGAAAAATAAGTCAACCAAGTAGAGAACCAACTTAGCACTGGAAACAGCAGTTGTTCAATATAATGTAATGACGTCACAGCTGGTAAGCATAAGCTTCCAACAAGACAGACATGAAAATGAAAAGTAGAAGAAGAAAAAGAGGAAGAAGAAGAAGAAGAAGAAGAGAGAAATGAAGAGGAAAAGAAGGAGGATGATTAGGGGAAATAGAGAGAATCATTTAGCCGTCACTCAAAGCAGTCCGGTTGCCCAATAACCTCCAACTATAATATACCTATTATACCTATATTTACCCACAATATAGATATAATCCGTTCGACTGATAACCACCTCCGCTATACTTGTATAATATAGCCTACCTAGTAGCTAGTATACCTGTATTTACCTAGTATATACATGTATGCCTAACGTGAGGTTCACGTTATAATGGCAGTGGAGAAAGATAGCAGAACAACGTTGCCGATCCTGTGTTTTAAGTTATTTTGTTTTAGTTTTAAGTTATTTATTTCATAACTGTACAATAACTATGTTGTTATTGTACAATAACTTTGTACAATAACTATGTTGTAAAAAGGATAAATAAATTGAATTGAATTGAATTGAATTGTGTATTTTCAATGCCTTCTATGGACGGTAGCTGATTATTGATGTAAACTATTCATTCTCTTTAAAATATTCAATTATATTGTATTAAGAAAAAATTATATTTCTCAATAATGAATTATGATTCATAATGATTCATCTCTTATAATGAATTTTCATGATTAAGATGAAATTTTTTGAATATTAATTCATTGTTGAATGACGATCTGGAAACAGATCAAAGCGAGAGAGAGATAGCGCTATCCGCTTTGTTGAATGATAGACAAGGATAACAACACCATTGCTAATCAACACTGCCATTATAACCTGGACCTGACTATAATATAATTATTATTATACTAGACGTCTGGCTCGCTTCGCTCGCCATATCCGTCTGGACCCCGACTGGACCGTCCAAAAATGAGATCAGCAAGCTCGCTTCGCTCGCAAAAAACGAAGGTTTTTGGCGTATATTTGGCGTTATTTCAAATTCATTCTAACACAACATCATTACACCCTAGCTGAGCTTCTGTACGAAATTTGAACATTTTATGTTCATTTGTTCTCGATAAAGCTGAGAAAACTCTAAAAAACGCAGATTTTGGGCGTTTCTTTGTTTTCTAAATCCGTTCTTAGTGCGCCTCTAAAGGGCCAACTGAACATACCTACCAAATTTGAACGTTTTTGGTCCGGTATATTTTTATTTCTGCGAGTGAGTGAGTCAGTGAGTGTCTGCCATTTCGCTTTTATATAGATGTCTTGTTCACCTCTATGTACCTAGTATATAGATATAAAACCTATATAATGGCCTCACCTATAGACCACCATCAAGGCAGGAAATAAATAATAAAAGTTTGACTCATTTTACACCTCTTTCCACCTATATACCACCTCCACCCTCCTCACTCTACCTTATCGCCCTTCCACCTTATTACCTCTTTTTCCCCTTCAACCAAGAGACTTGAGTCGTAAAGTAGAGTTTTCAAGCTGCTTTGCAAGTGTTTTATGGCTGGTTGAAAAAACCACGCCTGCAGTATGTCGTGTTGCATAAGACGTCCACGATATTATAACTCTGTACTCAAGATGTTAAATGAGACATCTTGGAAGAACAATAATTTGAATGGCCCTGGTCATGTATCAACATTCAGAAAGTATATTATTCTATTATTGGCCGAGCGTAGTGAGGTCTAAGATTCAAATCGACGGTTGGAATTTATCTTAATGTTTAAATGTTTGTATGTTGCGCATTCACGACGAAACGCGGTAATAGATGTGTGGAGAAGCCAGTCTAGTGCTGTATTTCCATAAGGTCTATAGTTTCAATCAGGTACTTGTGGATGAGAATACTGCGTGAGGTCTACTGTTCACAGAACTACTAGTATCAAATGTTCATTCTCGTTTGAAATAATCAATTATTGACCGAGCGAAGTCAGGTCTAAGATTCAAGTCGACGGTTTGGCATTTCTCTTAATGTTTAAATGTTTTTATGTTGCACATTTACGGCGAAACGCGGTAATAGATTCTCATGAAATTTGACAGGTATGTTCCTTTTTTAATTGCGCGTCGACGTATATACAAGGTTTTTGGAAATTTTGCATTTCAAGGATAATATAAAAGGAGCAAGGAGCCTCCTTCATACGCCAAATATTTAGAGTAAAAATCAGACTATAAATTATTCATCATAAATCGCTGACAAGTGATTAGACAGATGTGTGGAGAAGCCAGTCTATTGCTGTATTTCCATAAGGTCTATAGTTTCAATCAGGTACTTGTGGATGAGAATACTGCGTGAGGTCTACTGTTCACAGAACTACTAGTATTTATTTAGAGTATGATACACAGCACACATGTGTTTCCAAACGAAGCAAAAAGTATATCCTACATGAGGAAGACTATCTGAAAGATTTTCAGAGAGTCCACTGTTACTCGTATTTGTTGGACCACCGATTTATTAGTTACATTATAATATTTGAACGAGCGTAGCAAGCTCTGACTTCTGACTTACTGAAGGTCAAAGTCGTAGTCCGTCTGTCTTGTATGTTCTATAATAACACTCTAGAAAGAATTGATCAATCAGCTTCAAACATTGAACACGTATTTCTCGAACCTTTTTACAGGTCAAGTTCGTTGGACAACAAAATTGACTCAAAAAATTGACTTCGTCTTTTTCAAGGATATGAAGATAACATTGAAAGTGCATGAGAAAATAGTTATTTGTATATCTAGATTGAAAAGTGTTGTTTTTTCTCCCCGAGGGAAAAGATTGAAGCCCGAGGCGAAGCCGAGAGAGAAAAAACATTTTTCACTCGTGATATACACAACATTTTTCCTCCAATTACATTTTTATAAAAACTGCAAATAAAATAATGTTTAGAAACGTACGTGACCAAACAATGTGTTACAACATAATCTAAAAAGTAAACAAGAAAAAGCTGGCTTGTAATCACAGTCCCGCCGACAACGCTATCTGTCGGCAAACGTGTAACACAATGGCCGCCACAACTACAGCTATGATGAAGTTCCCGTTTCAAATTTGATAGTTATTAAGGAATATTCGTTGGCTGGTATTTTGAATAGCAGGAATATGGAAACATTAATTTTTATACATTTTTTTAGTATAGTGATATGAAGTGTTGAATAATTTTAGCATACAAACATATATTTCATATGTTGATCAATCTGGTTAAGGTATTGAATTTAGTTGGCTCAATGACTGACTACTCTATATGCTTCCTCATCTGACTTAGACCTTCTAACCTGTTTCAAATGTATGTTTTATAATAGATATGCTTCCCATGTTATTAAATGGAGTCACTTTTCCTCCCTAGGGAGTTTTTCTGTTTTTAATACCGAAAGCGAAAAAAGTGTCACTTTAGTATATGTTTCAGGGAGACAGTAGATGGGAGAAAAAATATTTGTGATTCATTTAGAAATTCATCCTGAAATGAATTGCAAGCTATTAGGCAGACTATTATTTATCACACAGACAAACTTTATGCATGGACACATAATTTTGAAAGGTTAATTTACAACTTTCACATAAACAAACTGAAACGGTTTGAAATATCAATGTGCGGTTCTCGCCATTCTTTTTCTTTTGAAACTCTGTATCAAAATTATGTATCACATGACCACCTTCTCATACAAAAAAAAATAAATTAGTTTGGATTCATATGAGGGACAAAAATGTAAAGCAATAGTATTTGTGCAACTAGTGCGCAAGTGACAGTTTGCTGCACCGAAAGAAACTTTACGCCCGAGCCGTAGGCGAGGGCGGAATGGTTTGTTGAGTGCAGCAGAGGAACTTTGCGCACGTATTTCACATTAAGTTTTTCCTACAGTACCTTGAATATAAAAAGTGGGTAATAGGGTAAAATTGCCTGAAATCCATCAAATGTTTTCTGTGTAATTTTATTATGATAAAAACTTAATCCTAAAATCCTAAAGTCCTCGTTGTCCTTGGTTATGATTATAATGAATAATAATTAGCGCGTTGTGCTTCGTTGCACCTCTGCTCACTATAGCAGCCACAGCAGTCACTGTTACCAACTCATTTTGATTTTGCTGCACTGTGCTCCATATACCTACTAAGTATTTTGCGTTGCCATGTTGCAAATCTGGAGTGCAGAAAAGATTTTTTCGCCAATTGGATGTAATGAGCTGGTTTACGTGCGTCATATGGAGGCCGAAAGTGATTGGTTTTCCGACCAGGCCGGTAAAACTTTACAGCCCTAGGGCTGTAAAATGACCTTGAATAACAGCTGATCGTGTCCGATCTCACAAAAATCATGGGGAGATAATCTCATAATGACTGTAATAATCTATATAATTATGTATCGTGAATCGCGGTATTATGTTTATATATATTTTTATAAATTACTGTTTCATAATTTAATATTTATTATTGTGTTTTTGATATCAAAAAAATAGAATACGATGATATATCCATAGCCTCAACAAAATAATGTTGGCTACATTGTCCATTGTCAGAAAGGTACGTATCGCAAGTCTTTAAAAGTGAAGAATCGAATTTGAAATCAAAGTACAATAATTGTACGATATTTAAAAGTGAGTAGAGTAATAATTGTTCTTTTTTATTATCGAATTCCACTTAATGCAATACAATCAACAATATAATAGGAAAATACAGCAGAGATCTAAAGTTTAAGGTAAGCCTACTGGGTGAAATCAGCCTTGACTAAAAATCCTTAGTAATTTTTCCGTAATTCATTATTAAAACTTTTAGATAATTTTTCTTCAATATCAACCATATAGAAAAACATTAGGCCCAATCCAGGGGTCACTGGTATATAATCTTCATTCTTCTTTTTCCACCTTTTCCATTTATCTCTCCACATTCTCCTTCTCCCTATATTCTTTTACGCATTCTCTTTCTTCCTCTCTTCCATTCCACATCCATTCTCACTACATCTGTCATTCTATCTTTCTTCATCGCTCTTCCTTCCACTCTGAAGGGAAAACTCTATCTCTCTCATTATGTTTCTCTTTCTCTCTTCCAATCACTTTCCACTTTCTCACTTTCTTCATCTCTTATTCTCTTTATCTCTCACCAACACAATTTCTCTCTTCCTTTATATCTCTTATTGTCACTTCAGTTCTCTACTCGCCTCTAATACAATCTCTCACCCCTCTCTTTCTGTCTCTCTCTTCCTTCCTTCTTCGATCCTCTTCTTCTTCTCTCTTCATTCTCATTCTCTTTCGACGCATTTCTCCTTTCTCTTCATTCACACCCATTCTCACTACATCTGTCATTCTATCTTTGTTCATCGCTCTTCCTTCCACTCTGAAGGGAAAACTCTCATTCTGTCTCTCATTCTCCTCCTCCATCACTTTTCACTTTCTCACTCTCTTCATCTCTCACCAACTCAATCTCTCTTTGTTTCTCATTCTCTCTTCCAATCACTTTTCACTTCCTCACTTTCTTTATCTCTCACCAACACAATCTATCTGTCCCTTTATACCTCTCACTGTCACTTCAGTCCTCTACTCGCCTCTAATACAATCTCTCTCACCCTCTCTTTCTGTCTCTCTCTCACACTTCCTCTCTCACTCTATCTCTCTCTATTTCCATTATAATAAATCCTTAGTTTAAATAACGAAATTAACGTTTTGGTAGAGAGTTGGTGGGGATGATATTTTTAATATTCTTTCCGAAAATGGACATTGATATGTCCAAAGCTCCGCCAATTTATGTAGATGCATAACAATATGATTATTATCTATAGTTATATATTACAATTTCTTTTTCATATCATATACAGTTCAATAATTATTTTCTTAGTCTATATTATTAAATCTCTATAATTTTGCTGTATTGTAACTATTTATATAAGTGTATAAGCCAGTATATATTGTAATCTACATAATAATCCTCAATCAATCTCTCACCAACTCAATCTCTCTCTCCTTTATACCTCCATTGTTACTTTCAGTCCTCTACTCGCCTCTAATACAATCTCTCTCACCCTCTCTTTCTGTCTCTCTCTCACACTTTCTCTCTCGGTTTCTCACTCTCTCTCTCTCTGATCTCTCTCCATTCATTTCTATCTCTCCCACTCTCTCTATCGCGCCTCTCTCTCTCTGTCTCTCTCCATTCATAAGTCTGACTCACTCTCTTTCTATCTATCTGTCTCTCTCCATCCGTATCATTCTCTCTCACTCTCTCTCCACAGTTCAATTGGCCTCTGGTTGTGTGGCAAAATCGTATTAAAGAGATTTGCAAATAGACGTAATGCAATAACGGAGCTTGCAATGCTATGCTATGGCCAAACAGTGTACCACGTATACAGTATTATACAGTATACAGTATGAACAGTGCACAATTCTCCTCTGCCCTCTGCCATCTGATAGAGCAACTTGAATCCCTGTCCTATCATTGGTCTATAGTGAGGTCCACGTTATAATGACCGTATTTGATTAACACTGGTGTTGCTATCCTTGTCTATCATTCGACAACGCAGATAGCAATATCCTTTTCTTTATCATTTATTGATTGATACAATAAGTGCATCATCAAAATGATAGGGAGAGAAAAAATAAGGTAACATTGTGCTATTCCTCTCCCAAATTCAGATAAGGTTACACATATTCTAATTCTACTTTTGCAACGTTGCCATGCTGTTTCCTTCAACAATGTAGGAATATGATTGATCTCTTTCCTGTATAGGGCTACTTGTAATATCTTAATATCTATATAATAAGAGAGAGTAGGGTTGTGTTTGTTCGTTTGTTCGTTTGTTCGCATCAAAACTGTCAACTTGTGGATTGCATACCGGAAAACCGGGAAGTGATTGAGATCTCCAAATTTTGCACATAGATTCTAAAAATATCAATCTCGTGCACCTGGAAGCCCAAATTTTAATTTTCCTTCTAGATTTTTCAGAATTAATGTTTAAATTTCATTAATGTTACATTTCGATTTCATTAAAAAATCACCAAATCATATGGTCGAAATTAAAAAGGAACATCTGTTTCTATATTGCTTTCTACCTGAAAAACATAGTTTTGAAACTTTCGTTTTCCTGATGCGATGTTAGGCCTACACGTGGCATGGATTATTAATTTTCCAGCTAGAACAATTTTTGAGACAAATGCTAAATAACGTCTACAGTTTCATCAATGCTCTATCGTAATATGAAAACGCATGCAGTTAATATGTCTTTCAATGAAGGTGTTTACATATAAAAGGTTTTTATAGAAATTATATTCTTCCATTTTTATTTAATTAAAATTTCAAAATTATTCGAGTCCTGATAGAATACTGACTCTCTGTTCATAGGCCTATTTTGAATTCTTCTAGATTTCATTACGTCAAGTTCTAAGAAAAGACCCTTGCGAAGCACGGGTTTACCTGCTAGTATATATATATAATATAATAATATATCTATAGTATATTTTATGAACTATTTTATATGACACATTTTTCGGAATTTGACGACAACATTTTCCAGGATATGAAGTAAATAAATACATACTGCTGGAAGAAATAAATACAGTCTTACTTCATGAGAACATATAAATACACTAACATATGATCGAAATAAGAATCTTCAAACAGTATTTATTTATTTACTTCATATCACTTGAAAATGCATCATGTCCGAAACATGTTGTCATAAAATATTTCAAAAAGGGAACTGAGATTTTTCTTTTTCTTTATATTTATATAAATATGATTTTTAACAAAATATTGACAATCTAGAAATTAAAGTTTTTGAAATAGTATCTCATGTCACATGGACGGGAAGGGACCTTTTGCAGGCGAGAATGATGTTTCTAGTCGAGCCGTTAAGTATATTTTTGTCATAATCATTCATCTCAGCAGTTTTCCATGCTTGAAATCAAGCCGGTAAACAGCTGTTTGCAGAACAAATAAACACTGATTCTCATTACAGCATACTCTACTGTACTGAAATCATATGTTTTATTACAGTGTGAATGTTTCCTAGTTCCCAAATACAAAAACAACGAAACTGTTACAAAAAAACACCTTCAGCGCTCTAGGTGAAAGTTTTGTAACCTTCTGCAGAGTTCCTGATTCGGAATTTGTAAACTAGGCTTTTTTTTAGAATGCATGTAGTACCATCAGCACAGCAGTAATGTTTTCTATTCCTCAATTATTATTCTTTAGATTGTCATGACAAAAAATAGTGAATTGGACGTGAATGACTTTGCAGTGCTCAAATGAGATTCTTGTCTCGGCTCACGCCTCGACTAGAAACATCATTCTCGCCTGCAAAAGGCCCCTTCCCGTCCATGTGCCGTAAGATACTATTTTTGACATAAGCTAGATTTTTTTTGAACAGTCAATATTACCGGACCTCAATTCAGCACTGTCCACGAAAACGTGAATTGCTTTCTCTCTCACTCTTGTACTTCTTGTTCAATTACTTTGTTCTCTCATCAGGTGCCACTTTGTCACAACCCTTGAGGGGTGAAAGTTACCACCCTTCAGGTTGAGGGTTGACGCAATAAATAGCTGCCTTGTAACCTCACACGCTTCGTATCTTTGCAAAATCAAATCTTGTCCCTTCTGTCGCTTAGTAACTCCCAATACAATACTCTTACACCTTCTCCTCCTCCTCCTCCTTCTCCTTCTCCTCCTCCTCCTCCTGCTCCTCCTCTTTCTCCTCCTCCTTCTTCTCCTCCTTCTCCTCCTTCTCCTCCTCTCTTCCTTCTTCTTCTCCTCCTTCT
>NW_024092463.1:0-16254 GCF_014356525.2 Nilaparvata lugens | reverse complement strand
TGAAATGGCCTGAGGTAAGCTCTAGCTGTTATGTTATTAGAGAGTATTTATTATTATTATGATTTGTAATTGTTTTGATGAATAAATGGATTATCTCTCAACTCTCACAATCCCATTATTTTAGAAAATCATGTTTAGTATAGAAACGTTTCATATCATTCATGCGTGAAATGGCCTGAGGTAAGCTCTAGCTGTTATGTTGAATGAGCTCGGCTCCTTGTGAGTGTGTTGTCAATAATATTCCTTGAAACCTCACGCCTCTTTTTGAATGTTGTCAGACTGGAAACGTGTTGTTTTCAGTTCAAGAATCTATGTTTTGATTGGAATCTTAGTGAGATTTTTAATGTTGTGATTCCTTTATTGACTCATACAATAAGAAAGTACATCATTGAATGTTCTTGTTCTAAATCTATGTTTTGATTAGAATCTTAGTGAGTTTTTTTAATGTTCTGATTCCTTTATTGATTCATACGATAATAAAGTACATAATTGAATGTTCTTGTTTTTAATTTTCTGGTCTGACTTGTGATTGCGCACTCAGAGTTTCTATTTTATCTACGGTTAAAGTGTTGAATTTATTGTCAGTCAAATACTATCGAGCATTGCTTGATTTTGTGAAGATTTTTGGTGAAATGGTATCAAACTGAACATACCATTTTATGATTATGCGTTTTTGGCTTTGTTGAATGGATAATAGATAAAAAATATATTTTCTCTATGCTATTTATTGTAGTTGTAAGGGTCATGTCTCTCACAATACACCAGGAACCCTTTTCTCGATTGAATTTTCGTGGAACTTCGAGACTCTGAAAACTTACAGCCCCTATCGCGTTGAATCAGGCGGCTGTAATGAAGTTGAGAAGCGCTCCAGAAATGATTCGTGATGTACTCATGAAGGAATTTCACTCACTCACTCTCTCTTACTCACTCTCTCTCTCTCTCTCTCTCTCTCTTCCACTCGCATCCGCGTTACAAAGTATTAGAAAATATGCCTCAGCTACATCGGAGCATCAATGTCTGCAATATTCAAAACCTTCATCTTCATGACAATAAAGAATCCAATATGTTTGATATTAATATGCTGGGAAATGGTAGTACAGAATATTGTATCGGAGAGAGAAGTTCTTACTATTTATAGCTTGCCATATCAAAGAGAAAATATAGCATTAGAAGTAGAGCAGCTATAGTAGATATGGTGGCATAGAAGTAGATCTTTTTGTGTAGTTGAGAAGTTGATATTGTGGTAATTATTCATATTGAATGAAAAAGACTAAGAAATTGTCGAAAAAAAACCACTGATTTATTGATAATTAGAAAGACCGGTTTCGGTTATTACACCATTGTCAATCTCTGATAAACAATTAAAACAATTAAATCAGTTTATCAGAGATTGACAATGGTGTAATAACCGAAACCGGTCTTTCTAATTATCAATAAATCAGTGGTTTTTTTGACAATTTCTTAGTCTTTTTCATTCAACAGAAGTAGATTATTGGTTGTCAGTCATAATATTATCACCTACATGTGGAATCTTGAAACTTGTTATCAACTTTTTGATATCATACTATTTCAATAACTAGTAAAGGGTCATTCAAATAGAGCGCCGGTTTTTAAACGGCTGGTAAATTTTCGTTTATCGGTTGGCAACAATGCGTGACCTCGATTCTATTTCTGGTAACATTCCGATTGTCAATTCTGATCGTATTTCTTTAGATCTTGCAGTCTGTGTCTAACCATGGAGAAGTTTACTTGTGCGCAACGAGTGTTAATCGTCAAAACGTTCTATCAGAATGGAGAGAGTTATGCGGCTACTGTCAGGCTACTTCGCGGTACTCTAGGACGAAATGAAGCACCGAATGAATCAACAGTTCGCAGACTCATGAAAAAGTTCTTTGAGACGGGCTCAACAGTCGACCTTAAAAGTCCTGGACGTCGTCGTTCTGTCCGAACTAAGCAGAACATTGCGTTAGTTCGTGACAGTGTTGCTGTTAGCCCAGCGAAATCAATTCGTCGCCGTGCTCAGCAATTGAGATTGAAATGTTCTTCTGTACGGAGAATTCTTCGGTACGATCTCCAATGTCATCCCTACAAAATACAGTTGACGCAACATTTGAAAGTGACAGATCACCAGAAAAGGCGACAGTTTGTCGACTGGGTATTGGGAAAACTGCAGGAGGATGACAGCTTCGCAAACAAAATCATCTTCAGTGATGAAGCGCACTTCCACTTGAACGGTTTCATTAATAAACAGAACTGCCGTATTTGGGGTTCAGAAAACCCTCGCATCATTTCAGAAAGAGAAATGCATGCACAGCGAGTGACAGTTTGGTGCGGCTTTTGGTCAGGTGGCGTCATCGGCCTTATTTTTTCGAAGACCAGGAAGGTAAAGCAGTGACAGTGAATGGAGACCGATACCGTTCGATGATTAGGGAGTTTTTATGGCCTCATTTGGATGGAATAGACATTGACGAGTTGTGGTTTCAGCAGGATGGTGCCACATGCCACGCTGCCCGCGAAACAATTGTGTTGCTCAATGAACGGTTTCAGGATCGCGTCATTTCTCGTAATTCCGATCATCATTGGCCACCAAGGTCGTGTGACTTGACGCCTTGTGACTTTTATCTTTGGGGTCATCTGAAGTCATTGGTGTATGCTAATAAACCCCGAAACATCAATGACTTGAAGGAGGAAATTCGACGGGTTATCGGCGAAATGGAAGTGGAAACTTGTCGTGCAGTAATAGGGAATTTCATGGACAGAGTTGATGCGTGCCAGCGCAGTAGAGGAGGACACATTCATGACATAATTTTTCATACATGAAATCGGAAGGTGAGATGAACATGTTGATGTATTTATTTTCAATTTTTCGTTTAAATTAACCTCTTAATTTGATATATTAAAACCGGCGCTCTTTTAGAATCACCCTTTAGTTCTGTGAACAGTAGACCTCGCGCTCAGTAAGTTACATTGACCTGTTGTTATGTTTTCTCAGGAATTTATGAATAATTTATCAATTTAAAATGTCTAGAAAAAATCCTAAATAAACAGAGCTTTCTGTACTATCGTACCGTGACGTGTCGTCCCGGAATGTGAGTGTGAGTGCTGTTATCAGGTCTAGTTGCCATCGATACGCGAATCCAATCAACCCATCAGAGAACATTCTGTGTTGTCGTGTTGGCGAAAAATCGGTGTGTAGAAATTAACAAAATAAACTACCATAATGCTGATTTCCTACAAACTTCATTTCTCACTTCTCATGATTTTAGAAATCAATTTCTTTTCAATAATATTTGTTGCAATTTTAATCATCAGATTAAAAAAGGAAAATGTGAAAGGAATGTTTTCTATCAATAACTCCAAACTAGAATCATTGCCTCAGCTACTACTGTCTACTAACGTTGATGGAAAGATACATTTTCAAGACGTTTGATGTTTTTGAACGGGTAGTATTATAGTCCACTAGACAGCTGATTTTTAATGAATAATTAATTCTATAGTCTGATTTTTACGGTAATATTGGTGTTCGAAGAAAACTCCTTTTCCTTTTGTATTATCCTTAAAATGCAGAATTTAAAAAAAAACCTTATGTATACGTCGACGCGAAAATCAAAAAGGAACATACCTGTCAAATTTTATGAAAATCTATTGCTGCGTTTCGCTGTAAATGCGCATAGCATAGAGAGAAATGCAAACCGTCGACTCAAATCTTAGACCTTACTTCGCTCGGTCAATAAGTGAATTTTGATTGGTAGAAAAGACTGGAGATCTAGATGTATCAATGGGTCTCCCTCCCTTTTAATCATGCTATTTCACTTTCACATATATCTATTTTTAACGCTAGAGCTTGAGTTGATATTTTTTGGTTGAACACATGAATAAAGGAATCTGAAACTAAGTCTCAATCTGAATCTCTTTCTCTATCTGTCTCTCACTATCTCTATCTCTATCTAAGCTGCAAGGATTTGCCATGCCGACGGCTCTCTATTCTCGAATTACCAATACAAGTGTCGAGCACAGTGGAATCATCTCACTAATCATATTGATAGACATTATTCGGAAGCATTCTCTCCCGATGAACCAATGTTATTCGAGTTGAATGAACACCAACAGAAGCAGAACTAATCCATGGATGTTTCTCTCAGTTCAATACACTTCCACGTCTATTTAATAGTTATTATTTCGAAAGTGATAGGGTATACATGTTTCACGTATTCCAAACTACCAAACTCTGGATATGACTTCCTAGCCAACTTGCTCGGAAGGGCTTATCAAAATCGAAGTATGGTAGTAATCAACGGCCGGGTTCGTCTGTTGGTAGAGAGAGTTACGAACTTCGGTCTGTTAGCACCGCTTGGTTTGTGGGTTCGAATCCGCCGATGGCATGGACGTTTAAGCATCACGTCAAATATTTCAAGTTTTTGTATGAGAGGCTAGTATCATAGATAAACAATAGCGTAAGTAGATATCTCATGGTATAGGGCGTTCATGTCGCAACTTTTACTGTTATCTCAAGCCAATTACTGTCGATTATTGACGATTTTTACTGTTTTGACCAAGTAAGAGTGTATGAACGGCACAATATGAGAGACTACCAGTGACATAAAGCTTCACAGGAAAGAACTACGTGGACTATCAGCTTGAGATAACAGTAAAAGTTGCGACATGAACGCCCTATACCAAGGGATATCTACATACGCTATTGTTTCTCTATGCTAGTATCTACATGCCATTAAAGCTTAGCTACCCGTCCAGCCTACTCTCCTCCATTAGTGAGTTTGTTCTATTCTGGAGTCCCTTATAGATAAATAAAGTAATGAATAATAATAAATTTTTATCTCCCAAAAAACCAAAACTACAACATCAATTACACAAAATATTAGATAAATTACAATTACAAACAATAGTTGGTTACAAAAGAAACAACAATAAATCAGCTGCACTTTATAAAGAGCCGCCCTGTCTGTATATGTCAGACTGAGCCGCTTAAGATGGGCAGGGCATGTGGAGCGGATGCCAGACACTCGGTCTCCCAGAAAAATATATATGGGGCAACCGGGAGGCAGAAGACCGGTGGGAAAGCCAAGACTGAGATGGGTGGATGGGATCTCAAAGGATGCTGCAGAACTTCTTCGCATCAGGAATTGGAGAATGAAGGCAAGAGATCGTGATGGATGGAGGCGCAGTATTGAGGAGGCCAGGGCTCGATTTGGGCTGTAGCGCCATCGAGGAAGAAGAAGAAGAAGTTGGTTACAAAATATTCTTATAATGTGTCCTCTACTTGTTTAGTTTTTTCTGTCTGGAAATTGACCTACTCCACTATGGCGTAACATGCTCTAGAGTACGGTAGGTTTTGTTTTTTTGTGCATATTATTAATTACTTAGTGTTTAGTAAGTCATCAGGTGGTTAGTTTTTGTTTGAGATAATGTTTTCTATGTTCTGTCTTCCTTTGCTCATCAACCAATTGTGTACTATTGTTTTGAACTTTCTAGGATGATCAATCTGTTTAAAGTTTGCAGGAAGTAGATTATATAATTTTAGTGCTAAATGATTGAAATGTCTCTGGTATAGTGCCTTCCTTGCAACACTGATGATGAGAAGATTCCTGTATCTGGTGTTGTGGTTGTGGTTTCTGGTTTGAAATGTTGTTGGGTTCTTGTGTAATCTGCATAGTATCTCCTTGGAATAAAGCTGTCTTGGATCCATCACGTCAAACTCATTGAATAGCTGGTCTTGTGTAATCTGCATAGTATCTCCTTGGAATAAAGCTGTCTTGGATCAATCACGTCAAACTCATTGAATAGCTGGTCTTGTGTAATCTGCATAGTATCTACTTGGAGTAAAGCTGTCTTGAATCCATCACGTCGTACTCATTGAATAGCTGGTCTGAAGAATAGATCAGATGAAATGGTCAGATGATGTGTTCTTCCAACTCATTAGAGGTATCATTGCTCAAAGTTATTAACATTTCTCTTTATATTCAAAAACATTATCAACCATTACAAGAAGTGACAGTGAGGATGATAAGATGATGTAGACACAAATTCAAAGTGGAATTTTTTGTGAATAGCCTACTCTGTTGGATGAATTTAATACCGAGCTCAGTCAATTCTCGATTGATTCTGAATAACGCATATGCTGAGAAGTGAGCAGATCAACTAATCCATGATAATAAATAATACACATGGATGTATTCAAATATCACAAATTCATTTGGAGAAAAATCTGGTGTGGCGCACTCACACAACTTTCCTTGCCGTTATGAAAATTGATCAACTGACGCTAGTGTTCCCGCGCAACTCAAGTCTACTATTTAAAGATCTAAGCCAGCTGGTGACAGGACAATAACGCTTTAGACACACGAAGTCTGCTATCTCTTCATAGTGAATGATTTAATAGAATCAACAGTTGCCAACAGTTTGCAATTTTATAATCTTATTTTCCCGAATATCGAGCTTATTTTCAATTATAGATGAAAATGTTACTGAACATTAATTGTAGAGATTTTTCATGCTCAATCTTTTCCACTTGGAATGTTTTGTTCAAACTGTATCTGAAGCCTGATAATTGGGAATCTAAAATCAAACTTTGCATAGATGGGGCGCAGCTCCTGAAATTTTTACAGATATGGGACTTGTTGCAGTTGATAGAACTAATCAATGACTATTTTAGGTATGAATTTGATCAAAATCGTTGGAGCCATTTTCGAGAAAATCGCGAAAAACCCTGGTTTGACAACATTTTTGCCATTTTAGCCGTCATCTTGAATCGCATTTGATCGAAATTGTTCGTGTCGGAACCTTATAGTTTAAGGACTTTACGTTCCAAATTTCAAGTCATTCCGTTAATTGGGAGATGAGATATCGTGTACACAGACGCACATACACTCATACACACACACACACATACAGACCAATTACCAAAAACCACTTTTTTGGACTCAGGGTACCTTGAAACGTATAGAAATTTATAAATTGGGGTACCTTTATTTTCTTCGGAAAGCAATACTTTCCTTACCTATGGTAATAGGGCAAGGAAAGTAAAAAAACACAAACTATCTTTCAACACCTTTGGTGTCATTTCAGATAGGTCATAAAATCATACACATATGAACATTATATGAACATATTCTATGAGAGATAATAACTGAACTGATATTAATTATGTAAACATGATTCATGATGTTTGATCCCGTTTGATGCGATCCAACATGAATTCATCAAAATTAATTGAAAACTCATGAGATTCATTAGAAATTATTTGGCAATACAAAAGATGAGAAAGTTGAGACAAATCAACAATAAGTTTATTCTTTGTAAGTTTTTTTCGCCAGAAGATTCATCAGAAATTGAAGACTTTGGAGTAATCCTAGTGACCCATAGCATAGAGAAAAAATAGCGTAAGTAGATATTCCATGGTATAGGACGTCCATGTCGCAACTCTTACTGTTATCTCAAGCCGATAGTCCACGTAGTTCTTTCCCGTGAAGCTGTGTGACGCTCGTAGTCTCTCATACTGTGCCGTTCATACACTCTCACACCAACAAAACAGTAAAAATCGACAATAATCGACAGTAATCGGCTTGAGATAACAGTAAAAGTTGCAACATAAACGCCTTATACCTACCTATATCTACTTACGCTATTGTTTCTCTATGCCCATAGGCTAGTTACATAATAGTTGAATATTAGTGGGGAGGTTCACTCGGAGAGTATAAAATGTATTTACATTCGCACATCGATTTTCGGACGTACGATTTTTTGCTTCCTTTTGAATTTTATAAGATTAAACAGATGATGTCAAACAGATTAATATTATGTTTGTCAAGTACCGTTTAATCTGGTAGAATTCATGAGGACGGCAAAAAAATCATACGTCCAGAAATCTATGTGCAGAAGTAAATACATTTTATACTCTCTGAGTGAACCTCCCCACTAATATTTATTTTTAAAATAAAAATTCCTCTTTCTCCTTTCTCTTCTACTGACTTCTCTTTTCCTTTCTATCATTTCTCTTCATCTTTCTCTCATTTCTTTTTCTTCTTCTCCTTTCTCTTCCACTGACTTCTTCTGATAGTGTTCTTTGTTTTAATCATAAACGTACAAAACAAAGAGATAAAACTCCCTGCTTCTATTTCGATACAAAGTTTTTTGATGCAAACTAAATAGAAAAAGAAAGACTCCAGTGTGTTTTCTTTAGATCACATTGCATTGGAGTGTCAACCAGAGAGTCATATTATACGTTGTGGAAGCGACTAAGAATTAAAACATTGGATTTTTTTAAAAAGTACTCATCTCATTCGATCTGATCATATTCGATTCATGAATTAGATATAGTATCGTTCAAAATGAATCGTTTTCTACGTGTTCTTACAATCAGGGGTCAGTTGTTAGTATCTGAAATTATTTATTTTTTAGAATGAAACACCTGGAAAAATATTGGTAACACATTGTATTGTATACTTCCGTATCAAATCCCCCACCAAACATGATACAAACAACATCCAATTCCATATTTATTTCGATACTAACTCGTCTTTTGTATCGATACATGAATGAATTAAACACCTGAATAAACTAGTAGTCCTGTGAACAGTAGACCTCACGCAGTATTCTCATCCAGAAGTACCTGATTGAAACTAAAGACCTTATGGAAATACAGCAATAGACTGGCTTCTCCTCACATCTCATGTGATCTGTCAATTACTTGTCAGCTGATTTATGATGGATAATATTCTATAGTCTGATTTTCACTCCAATATTGGCGTATGAGGGAGGCTTTTTTTCCCCTCCATAAATTATCCTTGAAATGCAAAATTTCCAAAAACCTTGTATATACGTCGACGTGCAATCAAAAAAGGAACATACCTGTAAAATTTTATGAAAATCTATTACCGCGTTTCGCCGTAAATGCGCAACATATAAACATTTAAAATTTCAAACATTTAATCATTACGAGAAATGCCAAACCGTCGACTTGAATCTTAGACCTCACTTCGCTCGGTCAATAAGACGATAATACAGCACCATTTTACATTTAATAGAGAAATCCTTGAAATGACAGTTGAGTCACATTGATGGATGACTGTTTCTTGTGTTGGAAAAACAAAAAAAATATTCCAGGTCCAGTCAAAGGCATCCGACAAAATATTTCCAGAACGTCTCTTGGGATCTCACATTACACTTCATTAAAACGTGTAGTAGAAAACAGGGAAGATTCACGCTACAGTTTGATGTTCCCTGTTTCGTGCGGCGAAGGGAACATTCAACAGGATGATTCACAAAACGAGAAAAACATGCTCCGGGATTTATTGTTGATCCCTCGAAACAAATATATTTATTTCAAGAATTTCAGGTAATGTTAACATGATCGTGGCATAACACACTTTATCACACGTAAAGGGTGAGGTACAGTCTTAAAAAGAAAAGAGAATAATAATATATAAAGCTGAGGGTGAAGATAAAGATAGATAATTTAAATCTTATTCAGGAGAATGGAATATCTGGCGCGAAGAGAAACGTTGGGACCTGGATTAGAAGGAGATGAGAGACGGTATTTGAGTGAAGATTGTGGATGATCTTGCTTTTGAACCAGTATTTGCATATCAACTGAAGAGCTCATTCAAAATAATTGAAAATGGAGACTCAAGGTGCTCGAGGTGCATGCTTGATATTTATGCATGCAAGTTGAGTTACCGGTACTCACAATACAAACTATTCGAAGAGTTGAGGGAGAAAGTTCAAGGATTCTGGTGGAACTTGTTAATCCACATACACCCTGATTAGAGCTCATAGTGATACACTGTTTTAGAACTTTCTCACATATAAAGGAAATGCATTGTATAAAAAGATTCTTCAATATGGAAGAATTGAAGAGCTCATCTATAACGTACATTGTTTTACAACTTTTTACTTTCCTTGCCCTATTACCATAGGTAAGGAAAGTATTGCTTCCGAAAAAAAATAAGGTACCCAATTTCTAAATTTCTATACGTTTCAAGGTCCCCTGAGAGTCAAAAAGAGGTTTGGATATTGGTCTGTATGTGTGTGTGTGGTGTTGTGTGTGTGTGTGTGTGTGGTGTGTGGTGGTGTGGTGTGTGTGTGTGTGTGTGTGTTGTGTGTGTGTGTGTGTGTGTGTGTGTGTGTGTGTGTGTGGTGTGTGTGGTGTGTGTGTGTGTGGTGTGTGTGTGTGTGTGGTGTGTGTGTGTGTGTGTGTGTGTGTGTGTGTGTGTGTGTGTGTGTGTGTGTGTATGTGTGTGTGTGGTGTGGTGTGTGTGTGTGTGTGTGTGTGTGTGTGTGTGGTGTGTGTGTGTGTGTGTGTGTGTGTGTGTGTGTGTGTATGTGTTGTGTGTATGAGTGTATGTGCGTCTGTGTACACGATATCTCATTCCCAATCAACGGAATGACTTGAAATTTGGAACTTAAGGTCCTTTCACTATAAGGATCCGACACGAACAATTTCGATCAAATGCAATTCAAGATGGCGGCTAAAATGTTGTCAAAAACAGGGTTTTTCGCGATTTTCTCGAAAATGGTTCCAACTATTTTGATCAAATTTATACCTAAAATAGTCATTGATAAGTTCTGCCAACTGCCACAAGTCTCATATCTGTAAAAATTTCAGGAGCTCCGCCCCATCAATGCAAAGTTCGATTTTAGATTCCCAATTATCAGGCTTCATATACAATTTAAACAAAAAAAATCAAGTGGAGTAGATTGAGCATGAAAATCTCTACAATTAATGTTCAGTAACATTTCCACTAAAATTGAAAATAAGCTTTAAATTCGAGAAAATATGATTATTCAATGCAAAATTATTGTTGATTCTATTGAATCATTCACTATGAAGAGATAGCAGACCTCATGTGTGTCTTCAGCGTTATTGCCCTGTCACCAGCTGACTAAAATCTTTGAATAGTAGCTTTGATATGCGCGGGAACACTAGCGTCAGGTGATCAATTTTCATAACGGCAAGAAAAGTTGTGTGAGTGCGCCACACCAGATTTTCCATCATTGTAAGGGAAATGCATTGTATAACAGATTCTATGTACATATAGAAGAATTATTAGAGACTTGCTTACCCGACGAATTTCGTACCGCCAAAAAATCAATGTATCTCATGTCACATTTGACTTTATTTGGTGAATCATGAAATTTATCTGACAATCAATATTTCCATTCACATACGGACTTCCTATGTGCTTAGTCATGCAGCATTTATTATTCCGAAAACTGATTCTTCTCAATCAATTGGTAGTAAATCTATCAGTAAAGTGTTGAATTAAAAAAAAGATAGGTTGAATCAGTGTTTCAAAGATGAATTTAATGTTTCATAGTTGTTGATTTTGAATAGATAGTGCAGGAAATATGCGATGTACGATGAATGACACAGAGTCTTCCCATCTTCCATTTTAGGATGAATATAAGCTAAGCTAAATTCGGAAAAAAATTAATTTTGTCTGTCATTCTGCAGTAATTGATGAATGCAATATGAACAACTCAATTTCATCAGATGAATGATTTTTACTTTCCTTGCCCTATTACCATAGGTAAGGAAAGTATCGCTTTCCGAAAAAAAATAAGGTACCCAAATTTCTAAATTTCTATACGTTTCAAGGTCCCCTAAGTCCAAAAAAGTGGTTTTTGGGTATTGGTCTGTATGTGTGTGTGTGTGTGTGTGTGTATGAGTGTATGTGCGTCTGTGTACACGATATCTCATCTCCCAATTAACGGAATGACTTGAAATTTGGAACGTAAGCTCCTTACAATAGAAGGATCCGACACGAACAATTTCGATCAAATGCGATTCAAGATGGCGGCTAAAATGGCGAAAATGTTGCCAAAAACAGGGGTTTTCGCGATTTTCTCGAAAACGGCTCCAACGATTTTGATTAAAGTTAATAGTCATCGATAAGCTCTATCAACTGCCACAAGTCCCATATCTGTAAAAATTTCAGGAGCTCCGCCCCATCTATGCAAAGTTTGATTCTAGATTCTCAACTTATCAGGCTTCAGATACAATTTAACAAAAATTTCGAGTGGAAAAGATTAGGCATGAGCATCCCTACAATTAATGTCCAGTAACATTTTCACCTAAAAAAATAAGCTCGAAATTCGAGAAAATGTGATTATCCAATTATTGCAAAACTGTTTGCAACTGTTGATTCTATTAAATGATTCACTATGAAGAGATATAGACCTCGTATGTCTCCAACGTTATTGTCCTATCACCAGCTGGCTTGGATCTTTATATAAGTAGACTAGATATGCGCGAGAATATACATGCTAAAAGACGAACTTAAACCCTTAAAAAACCCTTAGAGTTCAAATATTGCCAAAAGATTTCTTAGTGCGCCTCTAAAGGGCCAGCTGAATATACCTACCAAATTTGAACGTTTTTGGTCCGGTAGATTTTTAGTTATGCGAGTGAGTGAGTGAGTCAGTCAGTCAGTCAATCAGTGAGTGAGTGCCATTTCGCTTTTATATATATAGATAGATAGATATTCAGTCAATCCAATTGAATTAAAATTGAATGATATCCAATCCCAATTGCATATTGGAATAATCAATTTCAAAATCCAATGGAAGTTATAATAGGTCTATAAATAGAACAAGGACTTTTGCTACTGCCAAAAATTTATTATTCATTATTATTTTTACAAGGAAACACTGACCGGAGAGAAAAACTAGAGAACTCCTTGTACTATTTCTCTCGCGAATTAAGATAACATTTTAAAAGTCCGAATAGGGTTATTTTATGATGTTCATTTTCACTCAAAAACAAAAAAAAAGAATTTCAAATGTAGACGGTATCCATCGGTCAATACTTCCAGAAACAAATCCTTAGCTCTATTAATAGAACTTCTATTGTATATCTGAACCAATCATTATGATTTTTGAATATATCCCTGTGCTGTTATGGAGTGAGGTTGTGGTAGATATCCAAGTTGTATGAAAACGACTTGAAATTATCGAATCTACTTTATTGTAGGGCAATTCGAGGTATTATTTTCGTTTGTTACATCATTATTAATATCTGGTAAACTTTAATCTTATTGATTCATACAATAAGTACATCATGAAAATGATAGGGAGAGGAGAAATAGGCTAACCTTGTGCTATTCCTCTCCCAAATTTAGATAAGGTTACACATAGTCCGAAATAGAAAACTGAAAACTTTACAAGAAGCAGCTAATAGCGCAGGTATATAGAGCTGGTGAAGCCGTTAGATTCGAATCTCTAGTAAACTGAAAGATTTTAAACATTGAGCAGTAAGTCCTACGATTGGTCAATAACTGCTCACCAATCATGGTTGAGCTCTGTTCTTGAGCGAGTCCATTCTTGGCCAATCACAGTCGAGTTCAGTCTTCATTGGTAAACAGCTAACAGCCAATCGTGAGGCTTCACTCACACTATATATTCTGCTTCTCAATGTTCACTAGAAATGTATAATGCTGATCTCTGAGCAGGATTGATTGCTGATTTCAGTTTTCTGGCAGTCATAAAATTGTATATTTACATGAACTCTTCAATATCGGGGACCGAGCTTCGCTCTGGAGTACAAAAGCATAAAATAATTATTACGAAAGAAGAAATTACAATAACATTCATACAGAAATGTACTATCTAATCACGGTAAATTGAGATTAATTGAAATTGAAATTGAAATTGAAATTCTTTATTCTCCAAAATTTACAATACAATAAATAGTACATATGGTAACCAATTTTGGAGGCTTCTCTTATGGGCACATGCCTGTGATAGAGAAGCGAGTTGTGAAAAATCTTATTTTAAACCAACTAAAGAAAAGTATAAAACCGAATAAAAAGTAAATAATACAAGTTAATTTCACATGAATAAGTAAATCTACGTGGAAAATGGAAACTAAAAATTATAACATATGAGAAAAGAAAAATATATTATGGGCAGCATAATGAGATTGATAAGGATGACGATGGCTAATCATAAAAAAAAAGGCAATAAACTAACAGGCTACTAGACTGTGGTAGAAAAACTATCCATTCCAACACTCACACGCGCGCGCACACCACACAAAAGAATAACTTCATTTGTGCAGAATGTCATGAATAATAATATGTGACTCAGATTTCAATGAGAGTAAGGTGACACTAGGATTCTTTCCTGTTCTTCAATGTTCAGAGAAGACACCCAATTGTTGACCATCTTTTTATAATGGCTTATTCTCCTGTTGCCAGGTGTTTTCAATTCCCAGAGGAATGCAAAAATTTCCCTCACAAAGGCCCAGTTGCACAAAAGCCGGTTTAATTTTAATCCTGTTTAACTTCACTTGAATCAAATCACAGAAGACCATTTCAAAAAGATGGATCTACTGGAATTAGTCAGGATTGAAAATAACCCGGACTTTTTGCAACCGGCACCAAGTACCTGATTGAATGATTACAAAAGTTCAACAGCTGAGTCATAATTTTGACACAGTCCCACACAATGAACTCGCTCACGCACTTCCATCACCAACAGACGACGAAATTTTTATTATCAGCTCTTTTCCAGGATGAATAATGATTATCCATTCAATGTCCTTCAGCGAGTTTCCCAGGGATGAGACCTAGTGCAATCGAATCTTTATATTATAAACCTATATGTGATGAATTCGTGAGAATCGTTAGAGCCGTTTTCGAAATCCGGTGAAATACAAACATTTAAACATCTAAACATATAAACAGAAGTTGCTCGTTTAATAGTATAGGATACAAGGAACAACATGCTTTATTTGAAGACATGATGCAAATTTATGCTCATGATACAGAGTATGAAGATCAAATTTCAATTGAAATACCATATATGTCTTTATCAGTCTTTCCACAAGCATGCAGCATTATTACAGCATAGGACTAGGAACCTATTATAAGTTGCTATAAAGATTTATTTATTTATTTATTTATTCATTGTCATTACAGATCATAATTATAATAAATATAATATGATTGGGAGAAGACAACAGGCATAGCCAAACTGTTTTCTCCCAAATTTTTACAAATAAAAGTTTCAAAAAAGAATAGGTAAGATTCACTTTCACTTCAAAAAGTCCAATTCCACTTCAAAACTAAAGACTAAACTAAAAATTTGAATTTTGATATTTAAAAACTGATTAAAAAACAAAAATATTTCACTCAATCTCTACAGATTGGAAATTTTTGAGTAATTTTGCAAAATTTTGAGCCAGAATAAAACCAACAGTTCACTGTATTTGTATATTTAATTTATCAGATATGTTGTGCTAACATGTTCAATTCAAGAAAGTACTACTTAATTGGCTTGTTGCAAGAACATTTTTTATTGTTTAAATGTATTTTTTGATAGTGTTTGAATAAATTCATTTGGTGATTTTGTTTCCTTCTGTGACTTTGTCAATTGCCAATGTTGGTTTACAACAATAACATTCATTTTTTTCAATTATTATAGCTTCGTGGAGAATAATAGCGTAAGAACCGAAACCAGTACGGTATGTCAAATTTCTTCAATAAATTAGTGGTTTCAAGTAGTTCAAGTAGTATTTTTTCATTCCATTCTGCAATATTGTTAGCATAGCGTGAGGAAGTGTTTTATAGAACATTTATATACTCTGAGTTGTGCATTGCTGGTTTGTTTAATAACGGTTTTAACCGAATACTATAAACGTATTACGTTTAATATGATATGGCCTAATGATGGGAGGAAGGGAAGATCTATCAACTATCTATAACACTGGAAGCTCAATTAAGTAATTAAATACACTGAGGCTTGATTAGGTACTAGAATACACTAAAATTAATACGGTCAATTAGGTACATCATAATCATTGTCCCTAGAACTTTTCTGTCCAAGACGATCTCTGGAAGCAGTTCGAATGATATTATATTTTCTACATAAGTCCAAATGTCCCTCTTTTATGGAAAACAGGATGTTTCTCCATTTAGGACAATTTGTTTCTAGTACATTTGCAACAAATGGGGTTGCAAATATACACATTTAAATTAATTCAGGTGTCCGAATAATGATCATTTGAATCTACATTCCCAGCTTTGTCAGTTCATATTAATTGACCGAGCGAAGTGAGGTCCAAGATTCAAGTCGACGGTTTGGCATTTCTCTCAATGTTTAAATGTTTAAATGTTTATATGTTTTTATGTTGCGCATTTACGGCGCAACGCGGTAATAGATTTCATGAAATTTGACAGGTATGTTCCTTTTTAATTGCGCGTCGACGTATATAAAAGGTTTTTGGGAATTTTGTAT
>NW_024092462.1:0-10849 GCF_014356525.2 Nilaparvata lugens | reverse complement strand
TAGTAGCTGACGTAAAATAGGCTCGGGTATCAATATCTATACCTACAGTAAATATATGGTGAGCTCAAACAATAAAACCTAAAATTCCAATTGCAATTATTGCATAAATTATTCCAATAGATCCGAAAGTTTCCCTTTTTCCTCTTTCTTGTATAATAATATGAGAAATTAATCCAAATCCTGGAAGAATAAGGATGTAAACTTCTGGGTGACCAAAGAATCAGAATAAATGCTGGTAGAGGATTGGGTCTCCACCCCCGGTGGGGTCAAAAAATGATGTATTTAGATTTCGGTCAGTTAATAGTATAGTAATTGCTCCAGCTAGAACAGGAAGGGATAGAAGGAGTAAAATAGCTGTAATTAATACAGATCAACAGAATAGAGGTAATTTTTCTATTGAAATATTTTTTGATCGCATGTTTAAAATTGTTGAAATAAAATTAATTGCACCTATAATTGATCTAACCCCTGCGATGTGAAGAGAAAAAATGGTTAAATCTACAGATGGTCCGGAATGGGATGTTACTCTAGAAAGGGGGGGATAAACGGTTCAACCTGTTCCAGAACCAGTTCCAGTGAGTGATCTTGAAATTAATAAAATTAAAGATGGGGGTAAAAGTCAGAATCTTATATTATTTATTCGTGGGAAGGCTATATCTGGTGCACCAATTATTAAGGGTACTAATCAATTACCAAAACCTCCAATTAGAATTGGTATTACTATAAAGAAAATTATAATAAAAGCATGTGATGTAATTAAAACATTATAGATTTGATCATTTTTAATTAGAGATCCTGGTTGAGTTAATTCTGATCGGATAATTATACTACTTATGGTTCCTATAAATCCTGACCAAATACCTAGGATAAAGTAAAGGGTTCCAATGTCTTTATGATTAGTAGATATTAGCCATTTTTTCATTAACTAAAATCTAAATAGGGTGTCTGATTTAGGTAATAAATTGTAAATTTATTTAAGGGTTAATTTCCTCCTATTAAACTTAATCTAAGGCTTAAACCTAAGGAATATTTTCAACTTTGAAGGTTAATAGTTTAGATAACTTAAATCCTTAGTTTTTCTAAACCTTATATTCAAATATGATTTTAAATTGCAAATTTAAAGGTGAATGTGTTTTCTAAGGGATTTATATTCAAAAAATTAATATTATAGGAAATATTCAAAAAATTAATATTATAGGAAATACTATTAAATTTAGAATAGAAAAAGATTTAGCTGTATTATTCTTAAAATTTTTCTTTTTTAGGGAAAATTGCTTATATGTAAATAATTGATTTGAATATACATGAATATTGAGATTATGAGGTTAAAATTATAATTCTGGGGAGAATTATAAGGGGTTTTAATTAATTCATTTTGGGAAGAATCCTAAAAAGGGGGGGCCTTATAGATTACGAAACTTCCTCCTATTAAATTAATTTTAGGCTTTAACCTAGGGAGTACATTCAATTTTATAGGTAAATATAGTTATATAATTGGAATCTCGGTTTTTTCTAAACCTTATATTCAAATATGATTTTAAATTGCAAATTTAAAGGTGAATGTGTTTTCTAAGGGATTTATATTCAAAAAATTAATATTATAGGAAATACTATTAAATTTATGATTTTAAATTGCAAATTTAAAGGTGAATGTGTTTTCTAAGGGATTTATATTCAAAAAATTAATATTATAGGAAATACTATTAAATTTAGAATAGAAAAAGATTTAGCTGTATTATTCTTAAAATTTTTCTTTTTTAGGGAAAATTGCTTATATGTAAATAATTGATTTGAATATACATGAATATTGAGATTATGAGGTTAAAATTATAATTCTGGGGAGAATTATAAGGGGTTTTAATTAATTCATTTTGGGAAGAATCCTAAAAAGGGGGGGGGCCTTATAGATTACGAAACTTCCTCCTATTAAATTAATTTTAGGCTTTAACCTAGGGAGTACATTCAATTTTATAGGTAAATATAGTTTATATAATTGGAATCTCGGTTTTTTCTAAACCTTATATTCAAATATGATTTTAAATTGCAAATTTAAAGGTGAATGTGTTTTCTAAGGGATTTATATTCAAAAAATTAATATTATAGGAAATACTATTAAATTTAGAATAGAAAAAGATTTAGCTGTATTATTCTTAAAATTTTTCTTTTTTAGGGAAAATTGCTTATATGTAAATAATTGATTTGAATATACATGAATATTGAGATTATGAGGTTAAAATTATAATTCTGGGGAGAATTATAAGGGGTTTTAATTAATTCATTTTGGGAAGAATCCTAAAAAGGGGGGGGGCCTTATAGATTACGAAACTTCCTCCTATTAAATTAATTTTAGGCTTTAACCTAGGGAGTACATTCAATTTTATAGGTAAATATAGTTTATATAATTGGAATCTCGGTTTTTTCTAAACCTTATATTCAAATATGATTTTAAATTGCAAATTTAAAGGTGAATGTGTTTTCTAAGGGATTTATATTCAACGAATTCATGATCAGAAAACGCAAAATTTGATTACAAAAGAATTTGTGATATGAAGATGCAAAATTTGATTACACGAATTTGTGATATGAAGACGCAAATTTGATTACAACGAATTTGTGATATGAAGACGCAAAATTGATTACAACGAATTTGTGATATGAAGACGCAAATTTGATTACAACGAATTGTGATATGAAGATGCAAAGTGATATGAAGACGCAAAATTTGATTACAACGAATTTGTGATATGAAGACGCAAAATTTGATTACAACGAATTTGTGATATGAAGACGCAAAATTTGATTACAACGAATTTGTGATATGAAGACGCAAAATTTGATTACAACGAATTTGTGATATGAAACGCAAAATTTGATTACAACGAATTTGTGATATGAAGACGCAAAATTTGATTACAACGAATTTGTGATATGAAGACGCAAAATTTGATTACAACGAATTTGTGATATGAAGACGCAAAATTTGATTACAACGAATTTGTGATATGAAGACGCAAAATTTGATTACAACGAATTTGTGATATGAAACGCAAAATTTGATTACAACGAATTTTGCGTCTTCATATCACAAATTCGTTGTAATCAAATTTTGCGTCTTCATATCACAAATTCGTTGTAATCAAATTTTGCGTCTTCATATCACAAATTCGTTGTAATCAAATTTTGCGTCTTCATATCACAAATTCGTTGTAATCAAATTTTGCGTCTTCATATCACAAATTCGTTGTAATCAAATTTTGCGTCTTCATATCACAAATTCGTTGTAATCAAATTTTGCGTCTTCATATCACAAATTCGTTGTAATCAAATTTTGCGTCTTCATATCACAAATTCGTTGTAATCAAATTTTGCGTCTTCATATCACAAATTCGTTGTAATCAAATTTTGCGTCTTCATATCACAAATTCGTTGTAATCAAATTTTGCGTCTTCATATCACAAATTCGTTGTAATCAAATTTTGCGTCTTCATATCACAAATTCGTTGTAATCAAATTTTGCGTCTTCATATCACAAATTCGTTGTAATCAAATTTTGCGTCTTCATATCACAAATTCGTTGTAATCAAATTTTGCGTCTTCATATCACAAATTCGTTGTAATCAAATTTTGCGTCTTCATATCACAAATTCGTTGTAATCAAATTTTGCGTCTTCATATCACAAATTCGTTGTAATCAAATTTTGCGTCTTCATATCACAAATTCGTTGTAATCAAATTTTGCGTCTTCATATCACAAATTCGTTGTAATCAAATTTTGCGTCTTCATATCACAAATTCGTTGTAATCAAATTTTGCGTCTTCATATCACAAATTCGTTGTAATCAAATTTTGCGTCTTCATATCACAAATTCGTTGTAATCAAATTTTGCGTCTTCATATCACAAATTCGTTGTAATCAAATTTTGCGTCTTCATATCACAAATTCGTTGTAATCAAATTTTGCGTCTTCATATCACAAATTCGTTGTAATCAAATTTTGCGTCTTCATATCACAAATTCGTTGTAATCAAATTTTGCGTCTTCATATCACAAATTCGTTGTAATCAAATTTTGCGTCTTCATATCACAAATTCGTTGTAATCAAATTTTGCGTCTTCATATCACAAATTCGTTGTAATCAAATTTTGCGTCTTCATATCACAAATTCGTTGTAATCAAATTTTGCGTCTTCATATCACAAATTCGTTGTAATCAAATTTTGCGTCTTCATATCACAAATTCGTTGTAATCAAATTTTGCGTCTTCATATCACAAATTTGTTTACAACGAATTTATGATCAGTAAACGCATAATTTGATTACAAAAGAATTTGTGATATGAAGACGCAATATTTGATTACAACGAATTGTGATATGAAGACCAAAATTTGATTACAATGAATTTGTGATATGATGACGCAAAAATTTGATTACAACGAATTTGTGATATGAAGATGCAAAATTTTATTACAACGAATTTGTGATATGAAGACGCAGAATTGATTACAACGAATTTGTGATATGAAGACGCAAAATTTGATTACAACGAATTTATGATCAGAAAACGCAAAATTTGATTACAAAAGAATTGTGATATGAAGACGCAATTATTTGATTACAAAAATTTGTGATATGAAGATGCAAAATTTGATTACAACGAATTTATGATCAGAAAACGCATAATTTGATTACAAAAGAATTTGTGATATGAAGACGCAATTATTTGATTACAACGAATTGTGATATGAAGACGCAAAATTTGATACAACGAATTTGTGATATGAAGACGCAAAATTGATTACAACGAATTTATGATCAGAAAACGCATAATTTGATACAAAAGAATTTGTGATATGAAGACGCAATTATTGATTACAACGAATTGTGATATGAAGACGCAAAATTTGAATACAACGAATTTATGATCAGAAAACGCATAATCTGATTACAAAAGAATTTGTGATATGAAGACGCAATTATTTGATTACAACGATTTGTGATATGAAGACACAAAATTTGATTACAACAAATTTGTGATATGAAGACGCAAAATTTGATTACAACGAATTTGTGATATGAATACACAAAATTTGATTACAACGAATTTGTGATATGGAGACGCAAAATTTGATTACAACGAATTTATGATCAGAAAACGCAAAATTTGATTACAAAAGAATTTGTGATATGGAGACGCAATTATTGATTACAACGAATTTGTGATATGAAGACGCAAAATTTGATTACAACGAATTGTGATATGAAGACGCAAAATTTGATTAGAACGAATTTATGATCAGAAAACGCATAATTTGATTACAAAAGAATTTGTGATATGAAGACGCAATTTTTGATACAACGAATTTAAATGAAATTATTCATTTTGGGAAAAATCCTAAAAGGGGGGGAGCCCTTAGGGATAATATATTTAGATTTATAGTTATTTTGGTTCTTAAAGGTAAAAAATCCAATGATTCAAATAATTTAAATCATTTAATTCAATAGGTTTATTAATTTAAAATTAATATAATGTAGAAAATTAAGAAGTTTATATATTTTTTTTCTAATCATAAAGCTGAGGATATTCAAGGTAAATTGAAAATTGAAGAAAATGCTATTATTTTTTTTAAATTTAATTGATTTAATCCTCTTAATCTTCGATAATAAGAGTAATTAATAGGGGGATTATTAATATCTTAAATCTAATTAATTTATTAATTAAAATAATTGGGGGAATTTTAATTAATGTTGTTAATAATAGACATTCTATTCAGGGTAATTTACTCATAATCTCTGGTTTTCAAATATGGAACGGGGTATTCCAATTTTAGTATCAGACTTAATAATGTTAGGGGGTTGTTATATATTTCATTTTTTCTAAAAAACGTGACATTTTTTCAAAAAACGTGACATTTTTCCAAAAAACGTGACATTTTTCCAAAAAACGTGACATTTTTCCAAAAAACGTGACATTTTTCCAAAAAACGTGACATTTTTCCAAAAAACGTGACATTTTTTCTAAAAAACGTGACATTTTTTCTAAAAAACGTGACATTTTTTCTAAAAAACGTGACATTTTTCCAAAAAACGTGACATTTTTTCAAAAAACGTGACATTTTTCCAAAAAACGTGACATTTTTCCAAAAAACGTGACATTTTTTCTAAAAAACGTGACATTTTTTCCAAAAAACGTGACATTTTTCCAAAAAACGTGACATTTTTTCTAAAAAACGTGACATTTTTCCAAAAAACGTGACATTTTTCCAAAAAACGTGACATTTTTTCTAAAAAACGTGACATTTTTCCAAAAAACGTGACATTTTTTCTAAAAAACGTGACATTTTTCCAAAAAACGTGACATTTTTTCTAAAAAACGTGACATTTTTTCTAAAAAACGTGACATTTTTCCAAAAAACGTGACATTTTTCCAAAAAACGTGACATTTTTTCAAAAAACGTGACATTTTTTCAAAAAACGTGACATTTTTTCAAAAAACGTGACATTTTTCCAAAAAACGTGACATTTTTTCAAAAAACGTGACATTTTTCCAAAAAACGTGACATTTTTTCTAAAAAACGTGACATTTTTTCTAAAAAACGTGACATTTTTTCCAAAAAACGTGACATTTTTTCTAAAAAACGTGACATTTTTTCTAAAAAACGTGACATTTTTTCAAAAAACGTGACATTTTTTCCAAAAAACGTGACATTTTTCCAAAAAACGTGACATTTTTCCAAAAAACGTGACATTTTTTCTAAAAAACGTGACATTTTTTCAAAAAACGTGACATTTTTTCTAAAAAACGTGACATTTTTCCAAAAAACGTGACATTTTTCCAAAAAACGTGACATTTTTTCTAAAAAACGTGACATTTTTTCTAAAAAACGTGACATTTTTTCCAAAAAACGTGACATTTTTTCAAAAAACGTGACATTTTTCCAAAAAACGTGACATTTTTCCAAAAAACGTGACATTTTTTCTAAAAAACGTGACATTTTTTCCAAAAAACGTGACATTTTTTCTAAAAAACGTGACATTTTTTCAAAAAACGTGACATTTTTTCTAAAAAACGTGACATTTTTTCTAAAAAACGTGACATTTTTTCCAAAAAACGTGACATTTTTTCTAAAAAACGTGACATTTTTTCCAAAAAACGTGACATTTTTTCAAAAAACGTGACATTTTTCCAAAAAACGTGACATTTTTCCAAAAAACGTGACATTTTTTCTAAAAAACGTGACATTTTTCCAAAAAACGTGACATTTTTCCAAAAAACGTGACATTTTTTCTAAAAAACGTGACATTTTTTCCAAAAAACGTGACATTTTTTCAAAAAACGTGACATTTTTTCCAAAAAACGTGACATTTTTTCTAAAAAACGTGACATTTTTTCTAAAAAACGTGACATTTTTTCTAAAAAACGTGACATTTTTTCAAAAAACGTGACATTTTTTCTAAAAAACGTGACATTTTTTCCAAAAAACGTGATATTTTTCCGAAAAACGTGACATTTTTCCAAAAAACGTGACATTTTTCCAAAAAACGTGACATTTTTTCAAAAAACGTGACATTTTTTCAAAAAACGTGACATTTTTTCTAAAAAACGTGACATTTTTTCCAAAAAACGTGACATTTTTTCCAAAAAACGTGACAAAATTGACATTTTTTCAAAAAACGTGACATTTTTTCCAAAAAACGTGACATTTTTCCAAAAAACGGACATTTTTTTCCAAAAAACGTGACATTTTTTCCAAAAAACATGACATTTTTTCCAAAAAAAGTGACATTTTTTCCAAAAAACGGACATTTTTTTCCAAAAAACGTGACATTTTTTCCAAAAAACGTGACATTTTTTCCAAAAAACGTGACATTTTTTCCGAAATTGATGAACATCAAATTTCAAAAAAAATGCACCAAAATGCCTATATTTTGTAAAAATGGGAAAGTATATTAAATTATATATTAATATTAAATATTTAATTATTATCATATACTTTATTATTTTAATAATATATATATATATAATAAATATAACTATTAATAGTTAACGAAATAAAAAATTAAAAAATTAGAATCAGTAAAAATATTATAATACGGGAAACATATACATTATAGTTAACCCAATAATTATTTATATATATGATAATTTATATATTAATATTATAATAATTATATACATATATATATATTATATATTTATATATTTATATTATTTATATATATATATATATTATTATTATATTATTAGCCGTCAGCTCCCAGATGGAAGACGCTGAGCAAAATTTGGTTCTTTTTGTTTTCTTGTTCTTTTTATCAATCCACCAGTTTTTCATTTCAGTGAGAACTCCGCTTTCCTTGCTTCAAGCCATTTTGTTCCACTCTTGGCACAGTCATCTCTGGTTTAACTCCCATTTTTCAACCTTTTCTCTGAAACTGTTCCTGTTGTATATTTCATCATTGTTAATGTTAGCAAGTATTAAGTCCTTCTTGACGTTTTTCATCCATGCACCTCCATTACTAAGGTTGCTACATATGTTACTATTCTTTTTGTAAGTCTGTGATCTGGAAGCCTCATTATGTGACCATAAAATTTAAGGCGCCTTTTCCTGATGTCTGCTTCTATGTTAGAGTATTCTTCAACTTTGGCTGTTTTCTGTAGTCTATAACCATCTTCGGTCTTTCTTGGTCCAAGTATTTTTCTAATTATCTTCCTTTCTTCTTTTTTCAAATTTTCAGTATCTGTTTTTCTGCTAGTGTTAGGGTCTCGCTGGCATACAACATTGTTGGCTTGATTACTGCGTTATAATGTTTGATTTTGTATTGATAGACATACATCTCTTATTATAAATATTGCACTAGCCCTAGGCCTTTACGAGCTTTCTGTATCCTTTCATTTTGTGCATGTTTTTTTTTATGATATAATTTCCCCAAGATATTTAAAGTATGGTACCTCTTAATTGTTCCATATTTGTTTTGTAATTTAGTAACTTCTACATTTGATGTTGTGAAAATTATATATATATATTATACATTTATTATATATATTATATATATATATAATATTATTTATATATATATCTATTATACATTTATATATATATATATAGTTATTTATATATATATATTGTATTTATATATATTATATTACATATTTATATATATATATATTATATAATTATTATAAAAATTTTAATTTATTATTTATATATTTTCATATAAATAAATAATGACTATAATTAATATTAATTATTTATTAACATTAATATATTTGATTAATAGAAAAAAAAAAATCTATTTAATGTATAATCTAACCATTTGATTTATAATGAAAAATTTTTATAATTATATCACTGTTATATAATAATAGATTTATTTATTAATATATATATATATCAATATATTTAGTAGAAAGATTTATTCATTAATATTATATATATATATTAATATAATTAATAAAAGATTTATATATAATAGATGCCACTGATTTATTTTTAATATATATATATATAAGAATGAGGTTTAATTAACAAATTAATAAGAAAATTTTAAGAAGGTTTATAAAAAGGGCACTTTGTTCCGTGAATGTTTTTTTACAAGAGAAATATTGATCAAAATAAGGGGAAAGGTTTTAAGCGAAAATAGATGTAAAATTTTAAATAGGGGTTTAGTTTAAAAAGTTGCATTGTGGGTTTTCAGTGTTTAAAATTAAGGAAGTTATTGGGGGTAACTTTAGTTAATTTAAACTTGTAGGGGTAAAATGATGTGCCAGCATTCGCGGTATACATCATCCTAAAATCTTTATTTTTAAATTAGGAAAATACTATATAAAATTAATTTGAATTATTCTAATGGGGGTGGAATATATTAGAATTGATTTATATGAACGTTTTCTAAAATTGGGTTTAAACTAGGATTAGATACCTATTATTTAAATTTAAATATGGTTTTTTTAGGAATTTGATTATACAGAAATTAAATTGATTTGGCGGTTTTTAAACTTTTTAGAGGAACCTGTTTGTTAAATTGATAAACCACGATTTTAAATATCTAGATTCTCTTGTATTCTCTATAATGAGTATTCTTTGAGGTTAATTTTCTATATTTTTAAAAAAAATTAATTTAGGTCAAGGTGCAGTTATATTTAGATTTAAATGGGTTACAAAAATTAAGGTTTGTGGGGGCATATCTTAAAAATTGTAATTAAATTGGATTTAAAAGTAAAATAAATTGTTAATTTGTTTGAATTATGCTCTAAATTATGTACATATCGCCGTCATTCTCATTAAATGAGACAAGTCGTAACAAAGTAGATGTATTGGAAAATGTATCTAGCAGGATATTCATGGAGAAGTAATTTTTTACAATAATTAATTTAAACTGTTCAATTCAGTTTTGTCTGAGAAACCTTTATTTGATTTATTAAATTAAAATTATTAAAAGTTATTCTTGTTTAAAAGTATTTTTATAAAATGAATTTTAATTCAAGCCGTAAGGGTATAAAGAAATTTCTATAGAAGAAAATTTTTTTTATGTACCTTTTGTATCAGGGTAAATTAATTTTTGTTAATAAATTTGTGTTTCCCGAAAGTTTAAGATCTTAAATCTATTTGATTTTAATTGTAACAAAAATTTAAAAAATTATTTAAGATTCGAAAGGAAAATCGTTTAATCTGATATTGGGTTTTTGTTTAATAAATTCAATTTAGGTGATTTAGTTTTTATTTTTTTTTTCATAAAATTTTTTTCACTAATTTAAATTGGGTTAATCTAATTTAATCTTTATAATTTAGTTTTAATAAGAGAAAATTGTAGGATTAAGATTTTTTTTTCTATATAAACTTGTTTTAAAATAT
>NW_024092461.1:0-14918 GCF_014356525.2 Nilaparvata lugens | reverse complement strand
TCTTAGTGCTTTGGATGGATCGCAGAAGGTACTTGGTATCTTTTGCGATCTGTCCAAGGCCTATGATTGCGTGGATCATGACCTGCTTTTGTCCAAGTTGTGGCACTATGGTGTGAGGGGAGTTGAATTTCTGTGGCTGCAATCATTCTTGCGGGGTAGATACCATAGGGTTTCAGTTGTTGCTGATGGAATGGTTTTCAACTCTACTTGGTTGGCAATGAATCGGGGTATTCCACAGGGATCTATTTTGGGACCATTGCTCTATCTGGTATATGTAAATGATATCTCAAAGTTTGTTAATTATGATCTAACTCTATTTGCTGATGATACAACAGCTCTCATTAAGGGTGGAAATGTTGATTCTTTGATTGAGGGAGCAAAAACTTGTTTGAATGAGCTTAATGAGTGGTTCAACTATAATGGTTTGTCATTGAACCCTAGTAAAACCAAATTGGTGCCTTTTCATGCTTGAAATGCCCAGGGAACGTTTCATGTTAAACTACTCAGATACCACCTTGAAGCCCTCTGATGGAACCACTTTTCTGGGATTGTTCTTGGATAGTGATATGAAGTGGAAGTCTCACTCTTCTGAACTGTTGAGGAAGCTGAGTAGAGCAACATTTGCGGTGGGTGTGATCTCCAGGGTTGCAGGTACAAGTACTGCGTTAATTGTGTATCATGCTTATTTTGCATCCCATCTACGCTTTGGTATCATTTTTTGGGGCAGAACAACAGAATTTGAATCTATTTTCAGGACTCAAAAAAAGCTTTGAGGCGAATATTCGGCCTGACAGACAGATGTTCTTGCAGACCCATATTTAGAGAACACTCCCTCCTTACAGCCCCGTCAGTTTATGTCTTAGAGTTAGCTCTATTTGTTTTTAGAAATAAGGACCGTTTCCAGGAGAGACAAGTGGCGCATTTATATAACACGCGATTCAGGGGACTCAGGTATCCAGGGCACAGGCTGACTCTCTTGGAGAAGGGCCCTTATTACATGGGCATCAAGGTTTACAATGTCCTACCACAGATAGTCAAGAAAAGTGCTACTCCTGGTTTATTTAAGAAAAAATTAAAAACCATTCTCATAGGTATGTGTCCCTATAAAGTTGAGGAATTTTTTGAGAAGATAGCCTCTACATGATTTGCCAATATAGTATGGTCACTGCTAGTGTTCTATTTATGTAATAGTTGGTTTGCCTTGGGTTGGGGTATGACAGTGGGTTTATAAGTGATCCACATTCATGGTTTTTTTCTTTCTTTTTCCCATTTTGAATAATTAAATGACATTTCACACATCACTAGAGCCTAGCTCTGCTTTTGTGAATTTTACGTGAAGAATTGAATAAAATAAAAATAAATAAAATTAGATTTCTAGATTAATATTTCTCGTGAGATAAGTTTATTGATTGCAAATAGTTGAACAGCTGAACATAATTCTGTCTCTCTCCCACACACGCATCTTCTGTTATCGACAGATGACGAAATTATCATCTGTTTTTCCAAGGATGAATAATTATTTTCATTTTCATGTCCATTAGCCAGTTTTCCCAGGGATGATACCTAGTGGAATCGAATTTTTATATCATAAACCTACTATGTTTCATATTTCGTGAAAATCGTTAGAACCGTTTTCAAGATCCATTGAACATAAATATATAACCATATAAATAACCAAATATATAAATATGTACAGAAATTGCTCCCTTCATATAATAGTATATAGTAAAAACTTACTAATATAATAATTCTTCTGCCTCACGAAGGGACAGGCAAAGATTTAAAGAAGTTTTTGAACATTAAACATGAACAATACAAATTTTTAAAAGTTCTAGTTCTCAGAGAAATTTAAACATGTTCTAGTTCTCAGAAAAATGTACACGTTGAAAAGATGAATCCAACTATGAAATCAGAAATCATCTCCACTAATCACCCAATAAAATACAAGGAAAAGGAATCTTGTACAGTAAACTTCACTAAATTACAATTGTCATTCAACTATCTAATTTATCAGGTTCAAATTGTTGGATATCACTCAAAATTCCCAGTAATCATTGACTCTAACTCTTTGTAACAATCAGAAAAATCTATTATAAATATAGAGTGTAAACAGTGTGCTGATCTGAATCGAACTATGGTAATAATAGGAATTGAAAGAATAAAAAATGTCATTATATTCCAAATGAAATGGAACTGATGTTTATGTTTGTATTGAGCCGGCTGAAGACATGCCTTATTCAGCAAACACCAAGCAGCGACTTGCTGAATCGCGAGTAGTGTGGATGGATGTTTGTCTATTCGGCAAGCAGCAAACATTAGTGCTCGTTGATTCAGCCAACTCCAGACATGCGGCATTCTGCGAACACTGAGCAGCGACTCGCTGAATCGCGAGTAGTGTGGATGGATGTTTGTCTATTCGGCAAGCAGCAAACATTAGTGCTCGTTGATTCAGCCAACTCCAGACATGCGGCATTCTGCGAACACTGAGCAGCGACTCGCTGAATCGCGAGTAGTGTGGATGGATTTTTGTCTATTCGGCAACCAGCAAACATAAGTGCTCGTTGATTCAGCCAACTCCAGACATGCGGCATTCTGCGAACACTGAGCAGCGACTCGCTGAATCGCGAGTAGTGTGGATGGATTTTTGTCTATTTGGCAAGCAGCAAACATAAGTGCTCGTTGATTCAGCCAACTCCAGACATGCGGCATTCTGCGAACACTGAGCAGCAACTTGCTGAATCGCGAGTAGTGTGGATGGATGTTTGTCTATTCGGCAAGCAGCAAACATTAGTGCTCGTTGATTCAGCCAACTCCAGACATGCGGCATTCTGCGAACACTGAGCAGCGACTCGCTGAATCGCGAGTAGTGTGGATGGATGTTTGTCTATTCGGCAAGCAGCAAGCAGCTCGTTGATTCAGCCAACTCCAGACATGCGGCATTCTGAGAACACTGAGCAGCGACTAGCTGAATCGCGAGTAGTGTGGATGGATGTTTGTCTATTCGGCAACCAGCAAACATAAGTGCTCGTTGATTCAGCCAACTCCAGACATGCGGCATTCTGCGAACACTGAGCAGCGACTCGCTGAATCGCGAGTAGTGTGGATGGATTTTTGTCTATTTGGCAAGCAGTGAAAATTTAAGCTCGTTGTTTCAGCCGACTCCAGACATGCGGCATTCTGCAAACACCGAGCAGCGACTTACTGAATCATGAGTAGTGTGGATGGATGTTTGTCTATTTGGCAAGCAGCAAACATTAGTGCTCGTTGACTCAGCCAACTCCAGACATTCGGCATTCTGCGAACACCGAGCAGCGACTTGCTGGATCGCGAGTAGTGTGGATGGATGTTTGTCTATTTGGCAAGCAGTGAACATTCATGCTCGTTGTTTCAGCCGACTCCAGACATGCGGCATTCTGCAAACACCGAGCAGCGACTCGCTGAATCACGAGTAGTGTGAATGGATGTTTGTCTATTCGGCAAGCAGCAAACATTAGTGCTCATTGTTTTCTTGTCAGTGTCAAACTTTTGCACGCATTGAAGTAGATGAATGTTTGTATGAAATTTACATACCATATATGTTAATATACTATTATATAGAGCAAGCAATTTCTGTATTTATATATTTATATGGTTATGTGGCTATGTGATTATATGGTTATGTGGCTATGTGGTTATATGTTTTGTGGCTATGTGGTTATATGGTTATATGTTTGTGACTTGCTGAATTGTGAGTAGTGTAGATGGATGTTTGTCTATTCGGCAAGCAGTGAACATTTGTGCTCGTTGTTTCAGCCGACTCCAGACATGCGGCATTCTGCAAACACCAAGCAGCGACTTGCTGGATCTCGAGTAGTGTGGATGGATGTTTTTCTATTCGGCAAGCAGTGAACATTCATGCTCGTTGTTTCAGCCGACTCCAGACATGCGGTATTCTGCAAACACCGAGCAGCGACTCGCTGAATCAAACATCAGTGCTTGTTGTTTTCCCAACAGTGTCGAACTTTGGCACACATTGAAGTAGACGAATGTTTGTATGAAATTTACATACCATTTATGTTAATATACTATTATATTGAGCGAGCAATTTCTGTATTTATATATTTATATGGTTATGTGGCTATGTGAATATATGGTTATGTGGATATGTGGTTATATGTTATGTGGCTATGTGGTTATATGGGTATGTATTTATGTCCAGCGGATCTTAAAAACAGCTTTAACGATTTTGATGAAATTCGTTACATAGCTTGGTAGGTAAATGATATAAAAATCAGATGGTTAAAATTGGTAACTAAATCAATAACCAGTCCAATTTTGTAACGTTGTAATTGAGTTTAGGAAGGTTTCTAAACAAGATTTGAGTTCTGTCACTTCATTATGTTAGTGCCAAGTTGAAGAGCTTATCTATATTTTAATAAGGAAAAAAGGAGAAAAATGGCTTATACACGTACGGGATAGGAAAATTATGTTTGCCGCATCATCACGCCTAGACTAATGGACTGAAATTAACTTGAAATTTTGCATATAATTAACCGAGGATAGTTCTAGGCCTACTTCAAGCTCTTCAAGATTCCACATGCTTAATTTTTCAGTTTGTCAACTTTCAAAATATACCCTTGCAAAGCACAGGTTACCTGCTAGTTAATGAATAATAACAAATCTTGATGATCACTAGATAATAATCAGTCCTGTCCAGGTTACTGAATTATTACCTGAATTCTTTAAATAATGTATTAGAAACTTCTACAATTTTTTTTAATCAATTGAAGTTAAAATTCTAGTTGTTTTCATGTCCTATACAATTATTGACCGGGGTTCTGGTTTAGTTTGGTTTATTAATAAAAGCAGGATAAGCAAGAAAAACATATTCAATATCGAAATCCATTTTGATGGTAGATGACATTCAGTTGGTGAATATCAGCTATTCCCAAAGCGAGCAAGTGCTTGAGAAACCACGCATGTGTGTAGTTGTGTTATCGTTAATTGGCAAATAGCAAGACGAATAGTTCGCCAAACGCCGAACATTCGCTGCTTGACGAATGATGCATGTCTGGAGCCGGCTTTATAACTGCTCAGTGGATGATTCATACTGAAAAAGTCATGAATAGACCAGACCAGCCTGGCAACTTTGATGCTTTTGACACCGGAATCTCTTTTTATTTTTAATCAAGAATGATACAGATATAAAATATATGAATGAAACGACAGTGTTGCCATTATGCAAAAAACTAACTATTGTACCAACTATCCTTAATTAGCATACTGTATTTAGTGAAGCCATGTTTTGTTAAAGCCAGTTACTCAGAAAGTGATTTTTTGTTGTTCGATTTTTTCCATCCTTATAAATTCTGTTGAATCAAACATAATGATATTTAACAAGTTGCGCTGAACCTGGTAGAATTCATAGGAACGGTAGAAATCAAATTTACGAAAATATAATATGTGCATGTAACTGGACTTAGAAGATCAATACAAAAATGTGTTCTATCACAATTTAATGATTATCATAGAAATGTTTAAGTGAAAACGTTGGGCGCACACCTACTGCTACAAAGGAATTAATGAGAAGCTTGATAACTTAAATAGTGGTCTGGATATCTGTTACACGTTTTAGTCTGAGGCATAATTTATGCCTAGACTAATCTTCAATCCGTTTTGTCAATCGACAGGAAAACGTTTGTTTTTTAAAGTTATCTTACTTCCTTATTTTTGGGTATTTTCAGAAATCAAGATAAATATCCCACCAAATTCCCCACACGGATACAGTGTGAGTTGTATTATAATAGCTACAGTATGTATACTGTATAGTTTAGTAAGTACAGTACCTGTTCGTTTTTACTGTATAATTATATGATAATAGAAAGAATATTAAGAACAGCCATAACTTCCTTGTTCTCGGGTATATTCAAAAATGGGCCTTGCAATTGATAGAACTTGGGGTCACTGAATCCAAATCCGAAATCAGAATCTTTCTATCTTCATTTTCAAGAAAATAGATTTCGAGAAAAAGTGATGACTGGAGAGACGTAGGATCCTCATGTGAAAGCGGCAATTTGTCTGCTAGTATCTCAATCAAAACCGGTTTCTGCTTGCCTCTAGGGGAAATGACGTGACTTCAACGGTGTACACACGTACGTTTGCCTCGGGTGAGCATACGTGTATGGGCTTGCATTCGCACGTCTGGACACTGTTCGCTGAGGCATGTGGGCGAACCAGAACCCTGTCGGTATTTTGGTGTGCTCAAAGGCGCCTCGGGCGAGCATTGAATGTACGTGTGGACGCGTTTTTGCCATACGGGTGAGGTAAAACGTAAACATTGAAGGCGTCATAACCTAATTCCAATGAATTAGGTTAATGAATGTCAAATCAAATTGTGATCCAATAACTAATTATTGTAAATTGTAGGATTTTTGTAATATTTTAGTATGTGGATTGTCAAATATTTAAATAGAAACATGCATGGAGTATATAATTTGTATCATGATTAACAAATTTAGAACTGCATAATTCAAGTGAAAATAGCTTCTCTACAGGGTTTCTACAAAAAAGTATAGCTCACATATTATCTTACTGTGGCTATCAAATCATCTTGTGTTTGTTTTATGTTATCAATCAGAGTTGGTAATTGAAATTGTAATCTTCAATATGATATTATAGGTTTTAGATAGCTAGGCTAACTATGAACTAGTATTCCTTGAAGTAAATCTTGAAGCTAAAATCTTTTGAAGAATCTTGTTTTGTCATGTGTATGAGTAGAGTTAGTTTAAAATGGGCAGCAATTCAGTATTTGATTCAATTTATGGCTAATTCCGTTAAAGAAGACTGTCAGTTTTGTAGAACAGTGTTAAGTGCTTTGATTAGGTCATCAGAACTTCTGGAATTATTGTAGAAATTTTTTTTTTTGAGATTCAGAATAGATATTGGAAACCAACAAATGAATCGCCTAATGCCAAGAATCTCAAAGTTAGGGCCAATCGTTCTTGTAAAGTTATTGCTTCCCTCATGATCATATCATTTGTTTGGATAACTAGTTGGATTAGATTCAGTATATTAACAAATAATGTTTTGACATACTAATTAAGTTTGAATTGACAATCTCATATCTTATGTCATGTAGCAATTTATTTTCTTAGTTCAACCTACAATCGTTCAACCCACCAACATCGTTTGTTAAGTTTTATTTCCGATTTTATTATACAAGTCATTGAAATAAATGATACAGCTGCATTTTGTGATAATTATCTTCAATTATGGTATGACGCCATTGTTGTCATGATGTGGAAAATTTACATCTACCATGTCTTCGTGTCATCTGCAAATCAGATAGCTTTTTGAAAGTGTATCTTTCACTGTATAATTCAAAACTTAAAACTATGTATTATATTGTTGACTGACGTTTCCGATAGCATTGTATGTATGCATTGAAGGAATAAAAAGCATTCTTATTCTTATTCTTATTCTTAATGACGAGGCATACGTGGAACGCGTCCACAAGGACGTACAGTGAATGCCGAGGCATGTGTACATACGAATCTGTACGGACGTGTGTACAAGGCTTAAGGCTACTTTCACACGATAGGAGACGTGTAACTTGAACAATGAACAGTGTTCACGTTTTTTGTCGAAGTACATTGAGTCAAATCGTGTCTTTCACATGGTGACCCCGAGCCAGGAACCTCCTTTTGTCACATCTTTCCCCCTCAAGGCAAGCAGAAACGGCTTGGATCGAGATACTAGCGGACAAATCGCCGCTTTCACATGGTGATTCTATGTCTCTCTGGTCACCACTTTTTCTCAAAAACTATCTTTCTTGAAAATGAAGATAGAAAGATTCTGATTTTGGATTTGGATTCAGTGACCCCAAAGTCCCGTTTTCGAAAATATCTGAAAACAAGGAAGTTATGGCTGTTTTCAATAAAGCTTTCTATTATCATATAATTATACAGTAAAAACAAACAGGTACTGTACTATACAGTACATATGTACTGTAGCTATTATAATACAACTTACACTGTATTCGTGTAGGAAATTGGTAGGATATTTATCTTGATTTCTGAAAATACCCCAAAATAAGGGAGTAAGATAACTTTGAAAAACCAAAGTTTTCCTGCAGTTTGAAGAAACATAAAAAATTAGTCCAAGACATATTATGTCTTAGACTAAAAACCTGTAACAAATATTAGATTACCTAATTAATTACCAAATAATTAGGTTACCTACCATAGCTCCGACAAACCACAGCATCGACACGACATAGCCTCGACAAACCGTAGCACCGACACGACATAGCCTCGACAAACCATAGCATCGACAAGTAAAATAAAATTAGGCCTGCCACCACAGCCTCGACACGACATAGCATCGACAAACCATAGCATCGACAAGTCACGTGACACATCTATGGAAATGTGGCCAACCTACTAAATAAACATGCGATGATAATAATAATAAATAAAGTTTTTAGTAGAATGATAAATAGAAAACAATCAATCAATTATCAACAACTTTTAAATGAAATTTTCCATATTTGTTATTTAATAATACATTTCACTTGTCACGTATCTGACGTCCGAATAATTCTGATTTTTTTGTGTTGTAGGGCTTGTGTCTTGACCGTTGAAAAACTCCTAACTCCAAAACCAAATCCAAAACTGTTCAATTTTATAGGTTACATGTTGATTGACGATAAATTATCACAATTTTGAAAGTTTTTAAATTTCAAAATAAATTGACTTGAAGTTTTATTCTTCTACAAGTTTATATGTTTATGTAAATTGAATAAGGTAGACCATTTAACTACGAATGTTCTATAAAGTTTATTTTATACTTCTTTGCCTAGTTACTAGACGATGTCTGGATTGTGTTTCAGGTATGTAAGCTTATGTTATTATTTTGTTTATATCAAGTAGATATATTTTATAATTTTTGCTATTGGTCTTGTAGCTACTGGTTATAGTTGAAATAATTATGTGATTTTGCTTAATCCGATTCAGGAAGTTTGAAAGAATATGAGCTAAAGTCTAGCTGGTCAGCTATCACTGTTATCTCAGTTAGGCTATTATTAAAGTTATCGACTCAATTTTTTAAATGAAACAGGGGTGAAAAATAAACCGTGCTAGCTTATTTTGATACAATTTAATTCAATTTTAATATTAAAAAAAGCTGTTTCAAAACTAACCTTATTTGAAGAAACGACGATTCTAAATTATATTGATAACAGTAATTCTTATTAGAATTTTCATTAAATTAATTACAATTTTAATTAAATAATACATAATAGTTCATCCAATTTCAGTTTAACTAATGATCAAATGATGAATTAGGTTGGAAATAGTTTTCAATCAAGTCTTAGTGGTAATCAAAACCCAACAGAGTATCAATGTAGCAAGAAGATTCCCTAATAAAAATTACTAATATTATTCACGCTAGAAACAGCAATGTTGTCCAATTTCTCTTTATTGATGTAGATTAATGTAATATTCTACTATGGAATGAATAGGCTAAAGCTGCGTTTACACAAAGTTAATAACAAAATTTCAATTACTTAATCCTAATAGATCCTATTAGATTGAACATATCTTATCATATGTGTTTGTCAAGATCCGTTCAATCTAATAGAATATATAAGGATTAAGTTATTAACATTTTTTGTTATAACTTTGGTGTAAACCCAGCTTAATATGCTACCGGTACTAATACATGAAATGAAAGACTTTTGAAAATAAATAGCCTAGTTCCACATGATGTCAAGTACAATGACATCAATACCTGTATTATTTTAATTTACTAATATTATTATATACTCATAATCTTATTATTAGAGTATATTCCGAAGGTACAATTTCTTAGCGACGGCTCTAGCATAGACGCGCGTCTAGAGTCGTCGATTAGGAATTATACATTTCGGCACAAAGTAAAAGAGCTGTACAGAAGCGAGGAATTTTCTGTTAATTTACAAGATGCATTGTATTTTATGGAAAGCACTATCGAGCGGATAGACCGCCTCAGCGGAAAAAATTATGTTTGTAAAGTTTGGACCTAACGCTTGCCTTCTGTACGCCGTAACCTTAATATTTAGACACGTAATTGTTTATTTTAATGATTTTTCATTCAATTAGAAAGTTCCAATTCACCTATTTTTGTTGTAATTACACTTAGTTGTAATTGAGAAAAATAAATTTCATTACTTAGTCAGTTCTGTTATTACTTACTTACTTGCATACTTGTGATGATCCCACTGGAAGCTTTGCAGCCGTGGTCGTCGTTTGTCCGATTCAACTTGAGGTCAGACGTCCTCCCAGAACTCTTTCATGGAATAGTAGTTCTTTTCCAGCAAATATGTCTTCAAAGATTTTCTGAAGATTGCAGGATCACTATACCTCCTTATGTCTAAGGGGAGCCTGTTAAACACCCTGCTGGCTACATTCCTCGTACTATTCAAGGCTAGTGTTGTCCGTTGTCTATCTATGTGGACGTTCCCTCTCTGCCTAGTATTGTGGTGGTGAATGCTGGAGTTTCTTTCAAAATGATCAGGATATTTCAGGATTGTTGTCGCTGACTCCAGTATGTACACATCCGTTAATGTTAACACTTGTAACTTCCTGAATATTGGTTTGCAATGTTCAATATAGTGTGCACCACTTATAATTCTGACTATTCTTTTTTGCAGTAAGAATACTCTTTCTGCTTCTGTGCAATTTCCCCAGAATATGATGCCATATGTTAAAACACTGTGGAAGCAGCCATAATAAACTTTCATCAATACTTCAGTGTCCACTACTTTCTGCAGGCGACGTGCAAGGCAACACACTACGTTTAATCTCTTAGCAACATTATTAATGTGTTCTTCCCAACGTAGATTGTCAGCAATGTGTACTCCCAAGTATTTGGCATTTTCATTCAATTGCAAGTGTTGATCACCAATGCGCAAACGTGGACTAAAGTCTCTTTTCTTAACATTATGGAACTGCATCACACACGTTTTCTTTTGGTTTAGTACCAGCTTATTTTCTGTGCACCATATACTCATCTCATTCAAACCTTGTTGCGTTTTCTTAATTGCTTCAGAAGAATTCCTGTCTACTAAGAGGTGACACACATCATCTGCAAACATCCAAATCTCCCCCGCTTGTACTGAAGTTGGAAGATCATTCACAAAAAGCAGGAAAAGAACTGGACCCATATTTGAGCCTTGCGGCACTCCTATGTTAACATCCTGTTGCACTTGTGATCTTATATGTCGAATAACATTATCCTTTCCCATGTGACTCACAGTGACCAGTTGTTGTCGGTTTTCCAAGTAAGTCATTATCCAATCCAAGGGTTTTCCTGTGATTCCATACTTGACAAGTTTTAGCTTCAACCTTCTGTGATTAACACAATCGAATGCCTTGGTCATATCGTAGAATATTGTGTACACCTCGTCCGTACAATCTACTTTATCGTACACTGCAGTTAATAAGGCAAAAATTGCATCTGCTGTGCTTTTTTTCTTACGGAATCCGAATTGTCTACCACTTATCAATCGGTGTTGCTCCAAATATGGAATCAATCTGTCCAGATAAGCAACTTCAAAAACTTTGGAATAGACTGATTGTACAGCTACAGGTCTATAGTTGCTTACTACATCTTTTTCATTCTTTTATATATTGGACCAGTTTAGATGTTTTAATCGCTTCTGGAAACTTCCCTTCTTCAAATGACTTATTAATAATCAACGACAAAGGTTCAGCTATAATATGCGCTGAGGCTTTAACTAGTCTACATGGGATATTGTCAACTCCAGCACTTGGTTTATTGCACACTCTATCAATAATTTCAATCACTTCATCGGCACAAGTTGATCTTAATTGAAATTGACGACCATCGATTTGCTCGCAAACATCCTCTATAATATCTTGATTGTGTAATTCATCACCAACAAGGCTCTTTACCTCCTCATAGAAATATTTATTGAACTCTTGTGCAATCTTAATGGGATCATTAACTGGCTCATCGTCTATTTTTAACCTCATATTATTATGGATGAAAGTATCCTTTGTCAGACTGTGAACAACTCTCCATGATTCTTTGCTGATATTTCTTGACTTTATTATTTTATCTCGGTAGAATGCCCTCCTATTACCAGAAAACAATTGTGAGTGCTGTCTCTTTGCATTACAATACTCCAACTTAGCTCTCTCATCACCAACTTGCCGAGTCCTCCAATACATTTCTTTTAATTTTCTTTTGACAATAATATGTCATTGTCAATCCAACTCATATCAAATGAGTTATTAATCTTATAGATCTTTTTTGGAAAACATATTTCAAAACAGTATCTATAATCGTTATAAAATTTATTGAACAATTCGTCACAAGACTTTTCACCATCCATGTCCATCCATTTAATCATGCCAAGTCTTCCAAAGAATTCGTCCATACCCAGTCTTGTAATTCTATTTCTCTCTATTTTCATGCATAACTTGGTATTAACATGCACATCTATATCTATGTAAAGCCATCTATGATCAGACAAGGGTGTGTCTATACAGCCGCTTTGTACTTGTTTTATGTTCTCACTTATCAGTACATAATCAATTTGTGTTGATACATTTGGAGTCACTCTAGTGTTCATTTTTATAACATTCAACAATTTGTGGGATTCCAACACATCAAAAAAACATCTTCTATATACAGAATCAATATTGCCATCGATATTCATATCTCCACATATTAAAATAGGAACATTCAAACTTTCGAGTTGGTTCAACAATTGCTCCAATATTTCAATGAAATTGTAGAAATTATTATCATGCGGTGGACGGTACACAACAAGAAATACGAATTTATATTCAGCACTTTTGAAAATACATGCACTACCCTCAAACACCCCTTCAGTCATGATATCTTCATATAGCAATGGGTATGATTTCATGCTCAAGCTCTGTTTCAAATATATAGCAACTCCACCACCATTTGATTTTTTTCTATTTGCTACTGCTACTTTATCATATCCATGTATTTTAAAAACTTTATCTTTATCCTGGTTTAACCAAGTCTCAGCGAACGCCAAAATATCCGGTTTCAATTCAATCAACTCAACTCCAATTCCTCAACCTTGTTAAAAATAGATCTAATATTCAAAAAACATATACGTAAAACATTTCTATTTACAATTTTTTCCTCACAATGCGAGGAAGTCAAATAATTTATTTCATTACAATCAGTAATTACGTCATTTTTATTTACAAAATCTACTTTTCTATTTGTACGTTTTGTCTTCTGAATAAAAAACGCTTTAGTGTTACATTTTTTGGCCAACATTTTGAATCATTCACTACGTTTCTATACGTAAATTCTACACCCAATTTGAAGCTACAGTTGTATCCTTTGCTGTCCAATTTTTCAACAATAAAATCAACACTTGGGAATTCATCTTTAAGAAACTTTTTCACATCATCAGAAGTGGTTCCCTGCTTTACTTTACCAAGGTGATACCAAGCTTTCTTTGCACCACTAATGCAATTTTCCTTGTCATTTGTACCCACTATCGGTTTATTTTTTTGTATTACATAATTATTTTTCTTTTCCGTAACATTCAACCTACCTCCTGTATTGTTTTGAGTTATTTTATTTTTAGGTTTACTTTTTGCAACCATACTCCATGTTACGCCTACTTCATTAGATTCATTTTTATTTTCAACTAGATTTTTATTATTATCATCATTTCCTACAGAAATTCCACGATTGACTGGTTGAGCAGATAAGATTGCAGCTGCAGAGTCATTATCAGCAGGCACTATCACGACAGCAACATCACTATCAGAGCTAATAACCGGCATGTTCAAATCTGTATTTTCTAACCTATTTGATTTTTCAATTTTTTCAACACGACTATTAAGCTGAATATAATTTTTATTCATTTTTGAAAGTTCATTCAATATCACACTAATTTGAGCAGCTTTATTTGACTCTGCATCGGTATTATTTTCTTTAGAATTTGAAATATATTTAGTAATAAGACTTCTTACCTTGTGCTTGCATATGTCACAATACCAAGTGATATTTTCACCCATAGATATTATTCCGTAATAATCACTCGTAGCAATATTCACACACTCTATATGGTACCATTCACCACACATTCCTTCACAAAAAAGCCCATTATCCTTATCTTTCACAACTTTTTTACAAGAGCCACAATCAGATTTCTCATTACCGTTCGCCATCTTGTGATGGCGAATTATTTTTACAGATTTCGATTTATACTGCAGCAAACATGGAGCAAGGGATCAAATACAACTATCCAATCAAGGAGAAATTTGACAGAACCAGAGTTTCAGCCGAGCGATTTATACAAGTGGATTACTTCTAATAACAAAGAGGCTAACCATTCTGTAAGTTGAACCTACTTTAAATAGTTTTTCAACAAACGTGGGTTTTTTATTCATCGACGTTTCAACAGCTCTCTAATACTACAGTGAATTTCTTAAAAATACGTATTGCAATCAATTTATACGAGGGTGAATCAAATGAAAACCTTAAAACGGTTATATATAATTTATTTTGATAACTAAGGGAACCTTATATTTATAATTTTCTGAGATAGTCTCCTTGAAGTTTTATGTGCTGTAGTCACTCGTGCACCGCGGTTTTCACTTCTTCATCACTTTGGAAATGCTTTCCATTGCATCTTTAAGATTTCCGAACACATGAAAGTCACTAGGGGCGAGGTCTGGAGAATAAGGTGGATGAATGAGGCTTTCAAATTTGATATTCTGGATAGTTTGAACCGAGAGATGGCTGTATGTGGTCGGGCGTTGTCATGCTGTAACAAAACACATGAAAGGAGAAGTCCTCGCCATTTACTCCTGATTGCTGGTCGAAAATGATTTTCTAAGAGATTTGAATAAGAATTAATGTTTACTGTCATCCCC
>NW_024092460.1:0-15898 GCF_014356525.2 Nilaparvata lugens | reverse complement strand
AGGAGAAGTCCTCGCCATTTACTCCTGATTGCTGGTCGAAAATGATTTTCTAAGAGATTTGAATAAGAATTAATGTTTACTGTCATCCCCCTGTCAATGTAATGAACCACTTTTTTGGACTCAGGGGACCTTGAAACTTAGACATTTTAGAGTATAGAAATTTAGAAATTGGGTTACCTTAATTTTTTTCGGAAAGCAATACTTTCATTACCTATGGTAATAGGGCAAGGAAAGTAAAAACTGCGATACACTCACTACCTCCGTAAACAAAGCCGTAGTGCATTCGTGTGACGTCAGCACAGGTAGGGCTCCTATACCAATAAAAATTATAAAATATATGCATTAGGAAATTGAATTTAATGAATTTCCAAGACAGTTATTAATGTGTTACCTCATAGGCTATGTGTACTATAGTATACAGAGTACATTATACTTGGAGTTACAAATTCAGCAATCAATGAAGTAGACTGTACAAAAACATTGTATTGCTTTCAATATTCCAAAGTAGTAATTATTGAAAAGTACAAGTAACTTTTATAAAGGATGAAAAAAGGAAATTATCATGAAAATAGGTTATGTTTACTATTGAAGTACTTGTAGACTTGTAAAATGTAAACTTGTAAACTTGTAGATCATAAATTTTTGTTGAAACGTGAGTATTGTAAACTGTAACTACAAGTAGGCCTACTTGTCCGTAACCATGGTTGGTAACAATACTTGTACCTTTGTGAAATAGGCCCCAGCTGTTTAAAGTCCAGAACTCAGATGAATCTCAAGCTCGGAAACCGGCTCCAATCTTCAGAAAAGTGGAATCATAGCCCTATTTCGGACTTCCAAAATGTTATCTGAATTTAGGAGAAAAAATTGATGGCAGATGAAAATTGATGGATATGTGAAGCAATCATGCATAGACTCCGCATCAAATGTTAATTGCACTCAAAACTTCTCCCAAAATACATAAAAATCTAATTCTCTTGATAATAGTACAAGACGTGATAAACTTTTCATTCTTTAACTTTTCCTTACAGTAACTTTTCATCCATCTGTTTAGTGTGTTGGCCAAGTTGTGGAATGGAGTGGCAAGTTTTGAAGCAGTGCACTTCAATCTCAGCCCATAGCAACTGACAAAGCAACTTGCAACAAGCAACTAGCAGCAAGCAACTAGCAACAACATGCCTAATTGTGTTTCCCAGTCAAGTCTGCACACACCATTAGCCCACATTAATCCCAACATCTTCAACTTACACACTACACACACATGTCTATTCTCTACTTCTTGAAATACATCTTCTTCTCTTCTTCTCTTCTTATTCTCTTTTCTTCTTATTCATTCTTATTCTTATTTATTCTCTTCTTATCTCTCCTTCTTTTCTTCTCTTCTTCTTCTTCTCCTTCTTCTTCTTCTTATCTCTTCTTCTTCTTCTTCTCTTCTTCTTCTTCTTCTTCTTCTTCTCTCTTCTCCTTCTTCTTCTTCCTTCTTCTTCTTCTCTTTTTCTTCTTCTTATTCTTCTTTCTTCTCTTCTTCTTCTTCTTCTTCTCCTTCTTCTCTGAGGCCGACAGAGAGGTGGCTGAGAACAGGCTGGTCGATCTTAATGGCGAGATGGACGCCCTTCGCGCCGATTGCTCAATCAAGGAGAGCTCAGACATGCGACTGGACGGTTTGGCTCAATATTCCCGGCGAAATAATATCCGCATCACTGGTGTTCCTGGGGAGTGACGAGGATGTGACAGCGACCACGGTGCAACTACTCAGCGACAAGCTGGGCGTTCCGATCCAGCCGGCTGACATCGACAGATGCCACCGCGTCGGTCGCCTCGCTCAACCGCGTGACAACCAAGAGCCGAGACCTCGGCAGATTCTCGTCAAGTTTATCAGTTATCAAAAGCGAAGTTCTATAATATCGAATAGGCGTCAGTTGAGTGGTACCGGTTTCTCAGTGCAAGAAGATCTCACGCGTAAGCGTCACTTGTTTTTCCGGGAAATGTGTGGAAGAGTGGGTTTCAAGAACGTCTGGAGTCGTGATGGGCGTGTTTTTTGGAGAGACAACAACAGAGTCTTCTCTGAGTTCTCTAATGGCCCTAATAATAATAATGCGAATTCGGATCAGCTCGGTGATAGTCATATGTAAGGTACCGTACGTAGTTTCATTGCCTACCAAGCACTGATAATTATTACTTGGTGAGTTTATCATTGAAATGATTTTTCTTCTTCTTATCATTATATTTATTTTTTCTCACTATTGTTTATTTTCCTTTCGATATTTATTTATTTCCATGAAGCTAATTTTCGACGAGTAATCAATAGAAGCCATATATTTTCCATACTTATGAACTTGATTTCACTGTTCTTTAATCTAACTCTGACAGTACTTTTGAATATGATTATTGCAATGTTATTTTTATTTTTTCCGCTTCTCTGTGAACATGTATCCTTGTAATCTCAATATTCATTGAATTATGATCTCAATTAGAAGAATGATTGTAGTTTGATCATTATGATGATTATTATGATTGGTCATTATAGAATTTTTTTCATGATTACTTGGTGAGTTCATCATGGAAATGATTTATCTTAATATTTATTGAGATTATATTTTATACGATTATTTTATTTTATAAGAATATTTTTTTTATTGGATTACTTGATTGATTTCACGCATCCTGTAATTTTAATAAATTTGCTCTGTTTAAGATTACTTAAGCCCACTGTTGTTCAGTAGTTATCTCACATCAAAGGGGGCTCAATTACGACGTCGCCTACGATTAAATTGAGATTATCGTTTAATTTTTTAATTACCTTCCCAACTATTTGAAATAAATATTGATCTTTACTTGATTGATTTCACGCATTCTGTATTTTAATAAATTTGCTCTGTTTAAGATTTCTTAAGACCATTGTCAGGGTACACTGGGATTTCATATATCTTCCTATAATAATATATTAATACATTACTAGTACATTACATTTCATACTAATGGATGTGAGCGTATCTGAGTTAGCACGACTGCTGGATGGTCACTCGTCTTCTCTCAGGTTCTGTCATATCAATGCTGAATCTTTACCTGGTCATTTCGATGATTTCAGCGAGACATTTTCCACTATTTTGAATTGATATAATAGGTGTTAGTGAATCCTGGCTTAAACCATCACTGGATTCCTGTTCTTTCAGCATTCCGGAGTATTGCGTTTTTCGTAATGATAGAGTCGGGAGGGACAGAGGTGGGGTTGCCGTGTATGTTCGCTCCTCTTTGTCACCCAAACATGTGTTATCTTCTCCTCAACCCTACTCCAACTCTCCGGAGTTTATCTTCATAGAGATCACGGCTTGTGAAGACAAAATTCTTGTAGGGATTGTATACCGGCCACCCAAAGCAGGTCGACTGTCACTCCTTGAGCACTCTCTGTTGCAGATAATGCATAGCTATCAACATATTGTCTTACTTGGTGATTTCAACTCTAATATTGAGAGATAGCTTCGAAAGGAGGCAACTCGTGACACTCTTTGATTCTATCAACTTCCACATTGTAAATAATGTTGACCCGACTTACCACTTACCCAATTCACATACTTTACTAGATCTAGCGGTGGTGAGTGATAAAGATTTGTTTCTTCTTTTGGACAGATACCTATGCCTTGCTTCTCCATGCATGATATGATTTATTTAGTCTACAACTTGAAATGTGATGAGTTGTGCAGTGAGCTATTATATAGAGACTTCAAACATTTCAATGATGATAGATGTCTTGAGGATGCTATCAACATGCCATGGCACACTATAGGTTTCATTGATGACATCAATGATAAGGTTGCAGTATTCAATAATATGATTCACAGCATTTTTGATAGGCATCCCTGTGCGTACTGCGCATCCTAAGCGGAAACCAGTGCCCTGGATGAATGAAGAGATACTGATTGCCAGACGTGAGCGTGATAAAGCCGAAGAGTATTTAAAAGGACCAGCAGCCAGATAGACTTTGAGGTCTTTAAAACTTGGAGAAATCGTGTGAAATCTATGAGTCGCAATGCAAAACTTCGCTTCTATCACAGGCAGTTTAATCAAAATAATTCAACATCTACTCTGTGGATAATGTCAGAAGACTAGGAGCGCATAAAGCCAGATCTAATACTAGAATCAATATACCTCTTAATGAACTGAACGATTTCTTCACTCTCAGTTCAAATCAGCCAGATGCATCCAACGCACCACTGGCTTCAGACCATCTTATCATGCAGTTCAATCATAACTTGCCGGCAGAGAAATTCTATTCTCACATGTTACTCCATCTATGGTGTCAAAGATAATATGTTCTTGCTCAAAAAACTCTAAAGGAATTGACAATATCCCAAGCTTATTTTATAAAAAATTGTTACCAGTTATTTTACCTTCTATCACTACATATTCAATGTCTCTCTTCAGACAGGAAAATTCCTGATCTCTGGAAATGCTCCATGGTGAAACCCATTCCTAAATCGACTAATCCAATCGCTCCTGCAGACTGCAGGCCCATCCTATTCTGTGTTCCATATCTAAGGCACTGGAGAGAATTGTGCATGCTCAGGTAAGTCAATATCTTTCAAGTTTTGACTTCTTTTCGAATTTCCAGTCTGGCTTCCGCCCAAATCATAGCACATGTACTGCTCTCTTGCGCATAACAGATGACATACGTGCAGCTATGGATAAAAGATTACTCACGTTACTTATTCAGTTCGACTTGAGCAAGGCATTTGATAATGTTTCTCATGCTTGCTAATTCATAAGCTGAAGTATCATTGCCACTTCTCCGATTCTGCAGTAGCATGGTTCTCCTCATATTGTCCAACAGATTTCAGGCAGTATTTGGTAGCTGTGGTGATTCCTCTAATTGGAGACCAGTTTTGAGAGGTGTTCCTCAGGGCTCTGTGTTGGGACCCCTTCTCTTCTCTGTTTCATCAATAATGTTTCCTCTGTTTTCTCAAATGTTCTTATCACCTATTTGCTGATGATCTTATGATCTACGCTCACTGTTCAAAAGAAAGAATTTCAGAAGCAGTTCAGTCCATGAACCAGAAATTGAGTCACTCCTGCAGTGGACTGATGCCCATCAGCTGATCCTCAATGCACAAAAGACGAAAAGCATCATTCTTGGCTTCCCACTCTTCTGAGCAGATTTGATCAGGAAAGACTCCCGGCTATCACTGTTGCAGGAAATGTGTTCCCTACCTGAAGAGTGTGCGAACTCTTGGACTGTATCTAGACCAGAGTCTTAGCTGGAAGGAGCAGACCACTCATGTATGTAACAGAGTGTTTGCAGGCATGCACCAGCTCAAACGTCTGAAACATTTCCTGCCTCAAAGCACACGTATCCTATTGGTCAGATCATTAATAATACCTTTCTTGATTATTGCTCAACCGTATACGTTGACCTGACAGATGAATTGAATGGTAGGATGCAGAGCCCTCAATTATGCAATAAGATACATCTACAATGCCAGGCGGGATGAGCATATAACGCCTTACTTTATGCAACTGGAATGGCTGAAAATCAAGAATCGAAGGAAATATTTCCTCCTGATTCTGGTATATAAAATAATTGTGAAAAATGAAGGACCATGCTATCTGCGTAACTCATTCACTTTGTTATCATCCGTTCATACTGCTCGTCAAACCAGGTCACATCAGTTCACTCTTCAAATTCCTCATCACCGTACATCCATATTCAATTCGTCTTTCATCACAACAGCAAGCAGAGAGTGGAACGCCCTTCCAACTCACATTGTTTTCCACGTCTCTCTCCTGTTTAAGAAAAGATTGCACGCTCATTTGCTTATGATTGATGAGTGACTAGTCCTTTAACGATTATCTGTTTACATTGATCCATACCATGAATATTAAAAATTTGTCTTCTACATCCATTTATAAATAGTTTATATTATTTAACACACTTCATTATAACATGTATTACTTTGATTATTTTGGTTTGATAGTATAGCCTATAATATATAGATACTTTTTCTCCACTGTTTAATAACAGTTCAATTTTTTTTTTTTTCAAGGAAATATTAATGCAAGTTTATTCTCTTTTCTATCTACTAATTTGCTGAAAATGTATTTACTTTGTTTTTCTGTTTTAATTTTCATTCTGCTGGTATTGATTGAGTGAGGAATCTGTTATTGCTTGTTGTTAATGCTGCAGTAATTATTTTCTAGTTTTTTATTGTAGTTAATATTCTCATTTCATTATAATTAGTATTAATTATAATAATATTTTATTGTAATCTCATTACCTATTTAATTCTAAGTTCTTAGAATTTATCTTTAGTTTGTACATTCTATTATTTTTGTGATGTTATGTTTTGTTGTAATGTGCAATGGGTCTTACTAGACCTAGCACTCATAAAAATCAATCAATCAAATCAATCAATCAAAATCTTCCTTCTCTTCCTCTTCTTCCCTTCTCTTCTTCTTCTTCTCTTATAGAGTCATCATCATCATCATCATCATCATATCCCATTATCAGCATAAGCCTCTAGACTCTGTTGAATAACTTCCCTAGAAGAAAAAGTTCTCATCTGAATGTTCAATAACTTCCATCAGATTTGATTTATTCGCTAGAAATTACTGTTTGAACAAAGCTCAGGCTAGAGCTACCAGAGACTGTAATTTACCATTCAAATAATCAAATACAAACAAGGGGCAAAATTTAATTTTCAATTTGAGCAAGGTTATTTGTACAGTTAACTCTGCATTAATGAACAATAAAAAAAGCAAAAACTCACCAGATTTATTCCAATCTTGACTACTTGCCCTTCGAAGCCTTTATGGGTGTTTGGGTCAGGTTCAGGGTGGGTACGAAATCTGGGATAGACAGGTTATTGCTTACGGGCTGCCTTCTCGTTGATTCTGTGTCCACTTGACACTGTGTTTCGAACAACGCTCAAAGGATTCTTTATAAATTCAAATCCGATTCAAATTAATCAATTCCATATATTTACGCTGTTATATTCATAATTCACACACACTACACTCAAACAATTTACAAGAAATTTCCGATCGAAATTACATGACAAACACAAATTTGTTCTTGCAAGAGAACGGGCTGACGAGACAAGACAGACAAAACTCACAAAAAACACAATGCCAAGCTGCAGGCGGTCTGCGCCGGCGCAAACACAACCTGCTATTGGCAGAACTACAGTCCGGCATTCTGGCGCTACAATTCGAATTCTCTGGCCAGAAAAAATACAGTATTATAGAATTGTTAGAATATCAGATGGACTGATAATTGAGAAGGAGAAACATAACATACTTTACATTATTCTTTAATTCAATTTCTCAAACACCTTGATGTAGAAGTAACTCATGAAAGCCTAATGTAGACCCCACTATATCCTGGGAGTTGTATGAAACATCTGAAACATCTTGATGTGAAAGTTACTCGAGTTCTAATCTGGGAGGAAACCAGGAGAGGATAGTATTAATGTGTTGAGGTCTGGTGAGTTATACAAGAAATAAGAGCCACACGTTGGATATATTTGAGGCAGTAAACTTTTCCATTCATTGGGGCCTAAACGGCATATAACACACTGCTCTTCCAGTTCATCTGCTGAGAAGATCAAGAAAGTTGAGGAGTCGATAGAAGAAGAGAGAAGTAGTGAGGAAAAGAGAGAAGTGGAGAGAGTAGGAGAGAAGAAGAGAGAAGTAGTGAGAAGCCTCTGAGTGGAGAGCATCAACACCTCAATCAGATTTAAAGAAACCTTCCTGCCCCTTCTTCTCGACCATTTCCACATTATTTTCTACAACACTTACTTCTCCACCTTCAAGTGAACGTTCTTCTTCTTCTTCTCTTCTTCTTCTTCTTCTTCTTCTTCTTCTTCTTCTTCTTCTTCTTCTTCTTATTCTTTTCTTCTTCTTCTTCTACTTCTCCTCCTTCTTCTTATTCTTATTCTTATTCTTCTTTTTCATCCTCTCCTTCTCCTACCTCTCCACCAGCACCTCATTCTGTTCTTCTCCACCATCTTATTCTTATAACGTATATTTCATTTCACCCTAACACAATATACTTTTTGAAATTAAACCTTATTACTTTCCTTGCCCTATTACCATAGGTAAGGAAAGTATTGCTTTCCGAAAAAAATTAAGGTACCCCAATTTTTAAATTTATATACGTTTCAAGGTCCCCTGAGTCCAAAAAAGTGGTTTTTGGGTATTGGTATGTATGTGTGTGTGTGTGTGTGTGTGTGTGTGTGGTGTGTGTGTGTGTGTGTGTGTGTGTATGAGTGTATGTCCGTCTGTGTACACGATATCTCATCTCCTAATTAACGGAATGACTTGAAATTTGGAACTTAAGGTCCTTACAATATAAGGATCCGACACGAACAATTTCGTTCAAATGCAATTCAAGATGGCGGCTAAAATGAAGAAAATGTTGTCAAAAACAGGATTTTTCGTGATTTTCTCAAAAACGGCTCCAACGATTTTGATTAAATTTATACATAGAATAGTCATTGATAAGCTCTATCAATTGACAAATGTCCCATATCTGTAAAAATTTCAAGAGCTCCGCTCTGCAAAGTTTGATTTCAGATTCCCAATTATCAGGCTTCAGATACGATAAAAACAAGAAATTTCGAGTGGAAAAGATTGAGCATGAAAATCTCTACAATTAATGTTTAGTAACATTTCCACCTAAAATTGAAAATAAGCTCGAAATTCGAGAAAATGTGATTATCCAATTGCAAACTGTTGGCAACTTATGATTCTATTAAATCATTCACTATGAAGAGATAGCAAACCTCGTATGTCTCCAGCGTTATTGTCCTGTCACCAGCTGGCTCAGATCTTTGTTTATAAGTAGACTTAAGATGCGCGGGAACACTAGCGTCAGGTGATTGATGTTCATAACGTCAAGGAAAGTTGTGTGAGTGCGCCACACCAGATTTTTCTTCTGATTGATAACATATATATTATATGAGTTCATAACCGGCTCACATGAAAGCCTCCATCGAATAAATTTCTCCTCAAAATCTCCAAATCATGAAAACAATAATATTATCGGAATATTCTGTGGATGGCTTAACAGATTCCATCGTTGCTTGTTTAAGTCTTAAGACTCGAGACCACAATCTTGAAGTGGCCGGTAGACTTGCAAAGACAAAGCAGCAACACTGCTTAGTACTTAGCAAGTTGAAGTCCTGCTGTGGTGTAGAGAGGAGGCAATCCACCCCTTTCCATACCCTGTTTCACTTTTGAAAACCCCTTCCACCATCCAAAGTAACAAGGGTAGTTAGTGGCGGAGAATCAGACAATAATCTCTCAACTAGACTGGCCGCTAAGCACACTTAATAACCTAATTTGAGAGCAGCTTCTTGTTCTCTTCTTCTTCATCTTCTTCTTCTTCTTCTCCATCATCATCATCTTCTTTTTCGTCTTCTTCTTCTTCTCCTTCTTCTTCTTCTTCTTCTTCTTCTTCTTCTTCTTCTTCTATTTCTTCTTCTCCTTCCTCTCCCACTCGGCCGCTCTTCCTTTTCCTTCTTTGACGTTTTATGAAAGATCTTCTCAATCTTCTTCTTCTTCCTCTCATTCTTCTTTTCCTTCTTCTTCTTCTTCTTTTTCTGATGTAATATTAACTGTTTTAAAATGATAAATTATATTTTATTCTCAATGAAAATATTTTTTTTCAATGATTAAATAATGAGTTTCCATAATTGAGATATTTTTTAATCAATTATATTCTTATGTTGTTAAAAAAACTTCTAGCAATGTTGCGGAGCTAGAGAAGTATAGCGCAATCTGCTTTGTCGAATGATAGACAAGGATAGCAACAAATCGAATACTACCATTATAACGTGGACCTCACTATAAAACCGTACTCAGTCAAAGAACTGCCTCCCAGACGTTCTCCAGACAGTTGACCAGTCTTCAAATCTTGGAAAACCCACAACTTTCCCCATCTCTCTAAGAAATATCGGAGAAAGAAATTCCTCAATGCTATTCTAGACCAGTGTCTAATCCACTCAAGCATCTGACAGTCGATTAATTTCTACGCTGGACATAAATATGACAAGCCGACTAAAAGAAGTGCATCTGACAAGGATAAAGCACAGAATTGTTGCGGGTAAAGACAGGATAACAGACGTATTTCTGTGGCTAAAGAAAGGGTAACAGACGTATTTCTGCGGCTAAAGACAGGATAACAGACGTATTTCTGTGGCTAAAGACAGGATACGAGACGCAACTCAGTAGTTATTAATAAGGTTTGGCCAATGGTCCATGAGTTCACGCTTCAATGGGACCAGGGTCCATTCAGCTATTACCCAAACTCTTTTTTCTCCCTTCTCCTCTCTCCACAGATTCCCTCCCTCTCTCTCCATCATAAATTTCTTTCTCTTCCACCAGTTCTTGAGAGAAATTTGAGGTATGGCTCTCTGGGGTCCGGCTAACGTATAACAGAAGCTGTGGTTCATACTTGACTGTGAAAAAGCTAGGGTTTTTCAGAAGTTGAATCGTAGTGATAGAGATTGCTGTAGTGTAATTAGACTTGTTATTACAAATATTTAATCTGGAAGAAGTTTTAAAAGTGATTAACTCAGTCATTAGGATCATATCCAATCGTTCTGTGTTATGATAGTGAATAAAATTCAAGTTTTTACAATTACTTATTATTCATAACATTTTCAAATTTGTTTCATTTGATTTCCATGATCAATGTCCATATAAGTCTTGAAATTCGTAACATATCATATCATACTAAAATAATCACATAAAACCAGTAAATTCAGTATTATATCAGAATTGTAGTTTCGTTTCGTTGAATTGTTTCTAATTGTATAGTCGAAGCGGTTTCTGAATATTTCAAAAAAAATTAATGAGAGTTTGTCATTTCGAATGACATTACTATAGTAGTCTAGTACTCTACTATTCACTCGATTATATCTTATCACAGCATAAATATATATGTCATGCTTGCTTCTACTGGATCAATCTCCAGTCTCAATCTCTAATCAGAATGTATAGTGGGAAATAAAGCCATATACTCAACAAGTATGTTATAGTGTGAATGTGGGTTATTATATCATGGAATGTTCAACATTGGTATATAAAGAATAATCTTATACAGTATGAACCATAATTATGGAAAAGTCTTATTCGTTATATCAATAACTTTCATTTCAGTATAGATTAATAATGATATAAAAATGTACGTAAGAAGTGTAACAATTTGAAAATGAATGAATAGGTTGAGACAATATCAAATAATTTTTTTTCCAAATCAAATCAAAATTTTTATTCGCAGTTAAACATTTCAGGGTCCTGCCAAATCCGATGGTTTTCCGGGAGCCCAGTTACAAAAAAAAGGTTTATTCAACATGTTATAAATATGATATCATATACATGATACAGACACGTGTCAGTATGAGGTTAGCATGTAAGAGCATGTAAATCAGAGGATGAAAACAGACAGGAATTGAGACATCATTCGGTAGCAGGGAAAAAGGGAAAAGTTTAAGCGAAAAAGTTTCGCATTCAACTTGCTACTTTTGTATTATTCAATATAACTTTCAGGAAGGGTAAGTTTTCGGAAAGGGACTATTGGATTGACAACTGCAACCTCGAATGTTCTATGCCTGTTAGATATATCTCTTCTCAATCTTTATATGAATATACTAAGGTTGGAATATTTATATCTCAACGGAAACACTGAAAGATAATAAATAATTGACCATTTTCGATAGGATCAAAAATATTCAATACTTTATTGATTGATGCAATAATTACATCATCAAAATGAAAGGGACAGGGGAAATAAGGTAACCTTGTGCTATTGCTCTCCCAAATTTAGATATGGTTACACATAGTCCGGAATAGATTAAGTCTTGTAGTTGTTCACTTCACAATATTCATTCATAACTCTACCTTCATTGTATTATAATCATTCAACCTAGGCTTGAAATACTTGTGGAAAGTCACCTTTGTAAAATAATAAAAAAATATTGTCAGTCCTAAAATCAGTCATTAAACACCAATTAATCCATTGATTATCATCCACCACAAAACTTACAAACAAAAACTCATTAGCAACTCTTGAAATAGAACAAATCATACTTATAGAAATCAAGGTTTGTTGTATTAATCATTGATAGCTGTAGACTACAATCATGTCAATCGAATGCCTAGCCCGGTTGCACAAAAGCCGGTTAAATTTTAACCATGGTTAATTTCATGAGAACAAATCAGAAAAAGTATTTTTTATAAGACGGCTTCACTGATTGGTTCTCGTGGAATTTATCACAATTAAAATTTAACCGGCTTCTGTGCAACCGGCACCTAGAGAACCTTGGTCTAAACCCTGTTATCACTAAACGTCTTTCAACTAGTGGTCACTCATGTGTTATCGATAAGGAAGTTGAACTGTGGGTCCCGGCTGAGGTATGACAGTCGTAAGCCATAGATGACTCAAATCGAATATTTAAATCATAATATCAAATTCTAATAATCAATCTCAAATCTTTATCTTGTAATGTTTAATCTCAATATTCAAACAAGGTGAAATCTTTCCGTGAGGTACTTTTCAACAACAAAAAGCCATATGAATTTACTTTTTAAGATAGTCATATACATCATCTATACTATAATGAAGGAAAGAACACTGGCTTATACACGTACGGGAAAGGGAAATTATGTTTGACACACCATCACGTCTGAACTACTTGACTGATTATCTTTAAATTTTGCATATACATCCCTAATTAACCGGGGATGGTTATGAGCCTATTTTCAATTATTCTAGATTTTATTACGTCAAGCTTTCAGTCTGTAAAGTATTGAAATAGACCCTTGCGGAGCACGAGTTACCTGCTAGTAATTGATAATAATTATTCTGACATCAATTCTTTATTCTTTATTGATTGATTCATACAAGTACATCATAAAAAATGATAGGGAGATTTAAAAAAGGTAACCTTGTGCTATTCCTCTCCCAAATTTGGATAAGGTCACACATAGTCCGAAATAGGTCAAGTCTTGTTGTTGTTCACTTCACAAAATTTTCAGTCCTTAATTATTCTCACAAAGTAGATTTTTAAATTTAGATGCTCCAATACCAAACATAGAAGAAACACATCTGGAAGTTCGAAAAACTCAATCGAACCGGGCTGGCAACTAATTTTTGGATAGTAGTTCTCATCGAATTTCCATCTAGCTGTTAACCCTGTTGTCAATGTCTGCAGTAGCAGAGGTCTTCGGGGTGATTTGGAGCATTTATTAAGGATTTTCGTTGAATAATAATTATATATTAATTAGCATTCGAATAAATGCATTCTCTATTTAATTCCATCTGTAACAAATCATTATATTTTGTGTAACACCAGATATCTCTCAATAGAAAAGTCTGACATTTTTAGATTTTGTGAAACAGATAATTCTTGACAGCTTGTGGTTGTCTGAAAAGATCTCTATCACAGTGTAAGCCATTCAGCTTAGAGAGGCCTTTTCAAGGGGCGTCTAAGAGAGGGCAAGCCCAGAGGGGCAAGCAGTGTGGATAATGACGTGTATAAGTGCTATCTAATTGGCACCAGTCACTCAACAAGACTACTTCTCTTCTACTTCTCCTTCTGCTTCTCTTTGGAATGTGATGAGTAGTTCATCGTTTTCACACCAGAGTGGCTCCATCATCACTCTATCATTATTCATAGAGACAGCTGCGATAAAAACAACTTTTCTTCCAAGTTTTTCCTTCTCCTCCTTCTCCTCCGACTCCTCCTCTTGATCCCCCTGCTCCTCCTCCTCCCCTCTTCTTCTCTTCATCTTCTTCTCCTTCTTCTTGCTTTCATCACATCAATCCTTCATCCACCCCAAACTCAAGGCCTGTCAGTCGACTACATTCTTGTTTAGTCCAGACCCCGTCACTCATACATCATCATATAGATAGACCAACTTTTTTCACTCATCTACCTACTTCTTCTTCCTCCTTCTTCTTTTTCTACATCATCTCTTCTTCTTCTTCCCACATGCTCTTCTTCCTCTGACTCGTCTTGTTCTTGCTTTATTTTTCCCCTTATCCTTCTCTTCTCATTCACGTTCTTCTACTTCTTCTTCTCCTACTTCTTCCTCTACATGTCTTTTCAATTGCTTCTTTACCTCTTACGATTTGTTTCTTCAACCCTCTCTATTTATCTCTCCATCACTATTTTTGAACGATCTCTATCAGATACATTGTCAATCTCAAGGTACATGCTATTGTTCACAAAATTTTTTTCCATCATAAGTCACCTATTTCTCCTTCCTTTTAATCCGTATTCTTCTTCATGCTCCTCTTCTTCTCCTCTTACTCTATCTTCTTCCTCTTACTGTTTTCTTCTTCTCCACATTTCTCCTTATATTTTTCTTCTCTTTCTCTCCCATCAATCCTATTTAATCTTAGTCTCCACCTTCTCACTCAACCCTTCTTTTCCTCCTCTTCTTCTTCTTCTTCTTCTCTATCTTCTCCAATCCCTTTCCCATCCTCTCCAGTTTATCGCCCAGTGTTAGTATCTCCCCTCATTCTTTTTCTTGTTCACTTTTTCATCCATTCTCCTTGTCACGTCTCTACTTCTCCACCTTTTAGAGAAGGCTTCCTATTCTTGTTCTTGTTGTTGCTCATTCCCTTCTTCATATTCTTTTCTTACTTCTTCTTCTTCTTCTCCTCCATCCTCTCCGTCATCTCTTCCTTCTCCTTATCCGTCTTCTTCTTGTTCCACTCCTTTCCCTCCCCACACATCACCTATTCATGTTCAATCGAAAAAGACTGAATAAACTTCCCTTAAATATTAATAGACTCTCATGAATTTAATCCAAATTCACCCTTGATTACTGTGAAGAGAAATAATCAGATAACTTGTCAAAGTCAACTAACTGTCAGTCAATGTTGATAAAATCTTCCTCCATTCTGCAGTACTCGACACTTTTGACTAGTAGTTATATCTGAAAAATTCCTCAATAAATCAAAAGTTGATTTGATTGTATGGTGAGAGATGTTGTGGAACTTCTTCATAATTGGGAGGATAAAACGTTGATGTTGTCATTACCACTATATCGACATCAATAGAGTCAAAAATATATCTGGAAATTTAAATGGAAAAGCCAATCAAAATACTTATTGTATATACATCAATATATCCATATTGACATAACATCAACTTCTTATTCTTTCAATCCCAAGTTACTTTAATTCAAATTCAGTTCATCGATTATATTTTCTTTTGTGGATGGTTGTGTAGAGATTGATAATACAGGATTGTCCAGAGGAAACGCATGTATTCCGATTAGCCATTACTCGTCAACGGGTGGGGGTATTGCCCTGGAACAAATGTTGGCAGACGACCCATACTATGCCATTTCAGTTGCTAAAAATCCAATTTAGAGATTCTCCAATATTGCACTAAAAGCTCACAGAAGTGAAACCAACATATCTGAGTTTTTTCAACAAAAATATAAAGCCTACTATCAGTGAAAAACACTCTTTCTCTGACTGCTCCAATGAACATTCCCTAATAAAAATCTACCACTTACAAAATAAGAACAGGAACCAATAACAGAAAGAATGGAGAGTCTAGTAAGTTGAGAGTTCTTTGAGAGAGATCTATAGTGAGGTCCACGTTATAATGTCAGTGGAGAAAGATGGGATAACAACGTTGCCGATCTTGTCAATACCTTCTATAGACGGTAGCTGATACAGTTGTATTGATGTAATATCAACTGTTTTTTTTTTTTTTTTTTTTTTTTTTTAATAAAAAATCATATTCTAATAAGCATGAAATTATATTTTTCAATGTTTTCATAATAAATTTTCATAATCAAGATGGAATATTTTGTTCATTTGTTATTAAATCTACATCGTTGAAAGACGTTATGGCAACAAAGAAAGAGATAGCGCTATCCG
>NW_024092459.1:0-15219 GCF_014356525.2 Nilaparvata lugens | reverse complement strand
AAGGCTGATGAGGCTGGAGAACTGGAGGATGATGAGGAAGGGAATGCAGACACAGGGGAAAGAGGCAAGCTGAGGCTGGAGAGGCATTTCGAAGGAGACAAAGGCTGTAGTGCTAAAGATGCAAGTAAGTACTGGAGCGATGAGTTGGAGTACTCACACATTCGGGCACAGTCTTTATTATGAGTGATTCATTCAATCATTTCATCAATATGAAAATTGGATTTTTATGAGAAACTGTTTTTTTTTTTAATTTTGTAGATACAGTGGAAAATTATGATTTATAATTAATTTGGAAAATACTAATGTCAAAAATATATCTAGGGTGAAGTGGGGTTTGATTATAAAATGTAAAACGGGATGATTTAATTATGATGATGATGATTATAATAATTGAAAGATAAAAACATTTGTAGCTAAGAAACATTGAACTCTGATAATAATAGTTATCTTACAAGAATAAGTGAAAATCTATGTTGTTTCTTTGAAACCTATAAAGTGTCTTAAGACAGTCCATGTTCTACTGTACAAAGATGGATGGAAAATATTTCATTGATTGATAATGCTTGATTGACAGTCGTGGAGAGCAGCACACCTTCTTCACTTCAATTATTTTCAAAATTATTACCCTGCCACATAAAATTACATTGCAATTCTGCTTATTTTCAACAAATTTCTATTAAAGCTCTCCTATTTTTCAAGTCTGTAGATCAACAATACTTGTGTCTTGGCTCAATGTATCGATGGATCAATAAAACATTATTTTTTTATACAAAAGATGGTTCTGAATAAAAAATGCAGCATTGAGAATGTGAGATAAATAGAAACAGGAAGTGATTTAAGCCGATAATTGACCATGTTCCAATATTTATTCTATTATATTTCAATTACTGCAATTATTTGGTTGTTAATTTTATTTTTATATTCATATTCATAGGTGGAAGAGGAGTCTTAAAAGCAGCTGATAAAATAATGTTTTATTTTATGATTTTAAAATTCTAAAGATTTGTTTTTTTTATATCTTAGTATCTATATATAAGTGTAAGTCCTATTATCATACATAGCTTAGTCAGGACTTATAATGTGAAATTTATCAAATTAGGATTTTTTATTCTATCAACCCAGTTTTATTTTTGTACTTTTCGGATTGTGTTAAAGTAGCTACACACACATCGATTTTATGCATACGATTCTTTGCCGTCCTTATAAATCCTATTAGATTGAACGGAACTTGATAAACATCATCTTCTAATCTAATAGAATTTATAAGGATGGCAAACCCAAAACTTTGTACGTCCAAAAATCGATGTGCACAAGGACTTGAAAGAATTGGTTATAGGGGATGTCATTGGCTGGTATAGAAGACAAAAGATTTTTGAAAAATATGTATCTAAACTTCTTAAATGAAGCAAAGAGACAATAAATGTATTGAGCCTGTATAGAGCGGTGGATAAATTAATGTAAATTACTTTCAGACCTGTACTATTTATTGAAGAGGAATAATTAGGAAATTACAGAAATAATGTACCTAGTTGAATTAGGATCATTGAGCAACCTGGAAGGGAATACAAGTCATTTTTTTATGAAAAGGAAGAAGCAGGGAGCTAGCAGTCCTAGAGTTATCTGAATTTGTAAGTGAATTCTCAAATTATTCATTGTATGTTGGTTGGAACAAACTGTTCATTGTCGACTTTGGTCAACAGCTAAGAGAATTGACCTTGACCATAGTAAAAACCTCTGAACCACTCAGAAAACCACAACAAAACCCTCCCAACAACCGCCACAGCTTGAGCCAACAACTGACCAACATATTCAGATTTTTGTCAACAACTTACAATAGGTGATCCTTGTTGGGGGGGGGGGGTTAGTAATAAACAAACGGTGTCATTTCAATTATAAAAAAAAATCTTGTGTTGGGGGGTTGGTATACTGTATTTGAGGTATTCAGGGGGGGGGTATAAATGTGGGGTATTCAGAGCGGGTGGTATTGTACTAAATTTGAGGTATTTAGAGGGTCTTTGGGCATGGTGTGGGGGGTGGACAAATTTATTCATTTTTCATTTTCAAATACTTACCTTCAAAAACAAATACAAATACCTTAACTGGCCCACACATGTGGCCTCTGACTCAAGGCGGCCTCGGGCGCCTCAAGGCCGCCTTCAGGCCTCAGACTCACAACATGTGTGGAGCCGATACTTACGTCACATTCAACTATATCTCGTCACACTACACCTCTACCACAACTCGTAGACAAAAACCCAATCACCCAAAAACCACAGAGAATTCAATTCTCCATCTTCATAATCATCATGATAATACAGCAACGACCAAACTGTAGAAATTCCTCCCAGAGAATAACTTACAAGTCAAGAATGAACCAGTCTGTTCCAACCAACATACAGATTTTACTGTACCCTAAAAAATCCAGTTTTATCTGTGTAAAGCAATGGATTTATAGACAATGACTGTACCAGAAATTCATCTGAACCCTCCTCCATTCTTCAAAAAGAATTCCCTGCCTTGGCCATCAAAAGACTGATGTTTTGAAAAAAAACAGACTTATCAGTCACTCAAATAAACTTAGCTGAAATAAGTAAACCTGCCCCAGGAATGCTCAATGGTAATTCAACTAGACATGATTTAAAGAAATAAATTTTGGTTGCCGAATCATCCTCCTTGGGTTGATTATATAAAAACTGTCTATGAAATATCCCTGATAATTAAATCCTATATTTAAGCCAACATTTATTTTTTTTTGGACGAATTGACATTAAATTATCTAAAATGAAAAATGTCAGTTCAAACTCTATAATAAATAGAAATTGTGAGCTCTGAAACAATCTCGACCTTTAAAAAGATAAAACTATCTACTGTGAAAAAAATAAAATTTCCCCAAATAGTCGAATACCGTATATGAACAGTTTTATAATAAGATGGAAAAATAAATATTGAGGGGAGAATTAGGGTTAAGTCGAGGTCAAGTCGTGGCCAGTCGGTCAGTGGTCAAGGTCGAAGGTCAAGATTGTACCAGAGCTTTCATTTTCCACTTGAAACAGTTTTGGAGTTTGAAGACTTGAAACTGCAATTTAGCTACAAATAAAATCCTGCTCTAGTTAATCAATCACATTGTAGGCCTAATGATGCCGAAGCTCCAATGTTGGACCAAGTTTCAATAATTCTAAATTAATTAATTATCCACCTACTCAATACATTGTTAACATTTTCCAGATAGGCTGGTAACTGAGACGAATGTAATCGAAATCCCCCAAGATCCAGAATATGGGAAGATAACGGACAGACGAAAGTTTATGCCAATGAGGTATTGTAAATGTTGGGGTCTTCTTATCCTTTCTTTATTTATATTATTAAAATTTAAAATGCTTTTGCAAAACAAAAGGGTTTAAGTAATAAAAATGTTGGGGACTTGTAATCCTTTCTTATTTATTAATATTATTACACCATCCATTGATGCATTGAGCTAAGACAAGTCGTGTTATGCACGACTTCAGTAATATCTTTTATTTCTATAAATAGGGCTGAAATTCTATTACATTGAACCAATAAAAATAATTTTATTATACCATGAATTGATAACAATGAAAAACTATTATTTAAACTTTCGTCAAGTGAGGTTTGCAATCTCCCTGTCTGTCCATCAAGCATAGTCAATCATTATAATTAAATTATAAATTGAATTTAGAAATTTAAATTAGTAAAAAATTATCATTATCATCATAATCACATAAATTAATGGATGAATTTAAAATAGGATAAATTTATGAGGTTATATAGTGTACCTGTGTAATAAGCAGAAGTAATTTAATTTTGAGTATGGATTGAATAAACAATTAAAATGAAATGAATTGATGTTTGTCACTCACCCTACAGACACTGCCCTCCTCTGCTGAGTAACTCCTTACATTTTTTATTAACCCCCGAGCCTTTGTCTCTTTTAATCTATTTAATGGAAATTGTCCTGTAATTCCAGTGCTTCCTCTATTGCTGCGTCAATTTTCCCCTGCAGTCTGCGGGGAATTTTGAGTGCTTTAACCGATTCCTTAGATTTCCTATGCTGTAAACAAAAATCAAACCTTGATTAATCAATTTCATCACAATGAAAATCATTACCATCTATTGTATTGTATTCATTAAGATTTGCTCCATTCTCATTAAGAAGGCTTTCACAATTCTGTCTGATAAGGCTGTGCAAAGGCTAAAAATAAACTTTCTACTCGTGATATTTTTCAAAGTTTTTTGATTTGTATATCATCCAGCTATCAAAATGAAAAAGTTTTCTCAGGAAAACATTTTTTTCTGATCATTACTTTTTGAGATATGAGCGCCTAAAGTTTAAATTTTTGGGACAGAACATTTCAAATTCGGTAAGAGATAAATCCATGAGACTTAGAGGATAGATTCTTCATGTTATTGTTGATCTAGTAAAACAAACATTTTCTGAAAATATCAATTTTTAAGATAGTTATTCAATTTACTAAAAATAACTCAACTAAAAGTTATTTTTGGTAAATTGAATAACTTTTCCAAAAATTGATATTTTCAGAAAATTTTTGTTTTACTAGATCAACAATACCATGAAGAATCCATCCTCTAAATCTCATGGATTTATATCGTACCGAATTTGAAATGTTCTGTCCCAAAAATTCAAACTTCAGTCGCTCATATCTCAAAAAGTAATGATCTGATAAAAATGTTTTTCTGAGAAAGCTTTTCCATTTTGATAGCTTGATGATATACAAATCGAAAAACTTTGAAAAATATCACAAGTAGAAAGTTTATTTTTAGCCTTTGCACTGCCTTAAACCCTTGCAACACGGGTGCGAATCGCATTGGCGACGGCAGCGATTCCAACCATTTTCCCTCTGCCGTCACCGTCATGTGGTTTGCAACAGTGTGCGCAATGTTTCTTTCAAGTATGTATTGTAAGCATATTTGTGATTTCTTGTTTGAGTCAAGAATGTGAAACAAGTGAAAATATTATACTATGGCTCTATCCCGCAGCTTTTACACAGACATTAATGTTGAAAAAACAAATTTGAAAAAATCAAGTGGCACTTGATGCTGCTGAGTTATCTCTAGTGAGATTCAAGTTATAAAGTGAGCATCTGATCAGCATTGGTCTGTAAGCAGACTAAGCATAGCTCTATCCATTTCCAACTCCACACAGTTGTCAAACTGTTTCTAGACTATGTACAAATATGAACTACCAAATTACTTCATCTCAATAATGAAAATGTATCATCAAAAAATTTAGATAAATATATCTTCTTGGTGGAATTAATGTAATCCAGATAGAAATGATCGTTATTGAAAATAATCAACAGTTAATATCTTGTCCGATTTACCGGGATGACTTGAATTACAACCATTTACTATAGAAGGTGATGAAAAGTGGCAACAATGATTTCCTTTCATTTCCACTGTCTTTATAACATGAATCTCACTATAGCTGTTCCATTACAATCTATCTCATTCAATTCTATTCTAATTGTATATAATAATAACTCAATATGTATTATACAGTGTTTTCATCAAGTGTCGCACATTCAAATAAACGTGTCTGTAAAAAGTGGGAGTTTTATATTTTTTCAATGCTGTTTTCAATCACGAGCTGCTTATTATTAAATCACTTTTTTGCTTTTAATAAGAACGACTAGCAGGCAGATTTTTTCAATAAATTAATTTATTCATTTGATTGCTAGTCGTTCTTTTTAATAGCAAAAAGTGTTTTACATTATTGTTGTGTAGCTACTGCAAGATAGCATCACTATATATGTATAAAACAAATGAACATTCATTTAATATGTACAGGTTACAACATACAACATATCTGCACTATTGTTTTCTGTCCAGTAATGTAGGCCTAATTATGTCATTTTGCCAAGAGCAACTAGTGTTCCTTCTTGAACATTATTCTATCAGTATTCAATGCCTCAAGATCTTTTTCTCCGGTGGGGTTGATGATAATAATTATAAGTATTAATAATACATATCAGTATACATATTATTAAAAGTTTCAACAAAATTTGATAACATAAGTTCAAAATGTCTGTCATGTTCATTAAAACCTCCGAGATGACCCCAAGGGAAAAAATCTATAGGCATTGGATACTGGTGGAAAACTGTTCAGAAAGGAATACTCCTTGCTCTTGGTAAAACCACATGCTTACATTATCCTACTCAAAACAATATGTACTGAAGACCTGCTGTAACATGCAAATGTTTTTACTTTGCGATTTTATACATATCTTTCGGTAGCCACACAAGTAATTTAAAAGCCACAATCTTCACAAACATGTTAATTTGAATGTGGGCGACTCAATGAAGGCACTGTATTATCATAAAATAAATATAATAGCTTGATATTTAATTATTGTAATAATATTAAAAATTAATATTTCATGATAATGTAATAATCAAGTACTGCCTTATTGTAATTTCTGTAATATTTACTAGGAAACAGTTGGTTAAACTTACATTTAGGACCCACTCCCTAAGGGTGTTCCTGAGACCCACAGGGGTGGGATTTTCCGGGCGCTCGAATGGGGCCAAATAAGTGGCCCCCACCCATGACCGCTGCCGTCGGCCAACCATTCGACGTAAAATTGCCGCCTAAGGACTCCATTTTCAGTCACTGAAAATAAACATAAAAAAAAACTTGAACATCTTTTGTTGGTTATAAAAACAAACCTCTTGAGAATATGAATAACATAATATACTAAGTTGAGTAATACTTTAAAGATGCATTGTTGGAGAGTTATAAGCCCTGAAAAAGCAAAACATTGGATAAAAACCTGCTATCTTGAGAATTTCACACTTATAAGAGCGAATATCTCGGGAACTGTTGGAAATATCACAAAACTCTACTCAACAAAAATTGTAGAGAATTTTTCAAGCTTCATTTTTGAATAGTTAGTCATGTCAGTTGAACCAATACCTACTTTTACCTAACTATGGTAGGTATTGGTTGAAAGCATTTTTCCTAAGATATAGACGTGGAAGCGAAAAGCTCAAAAATGCAACTTTCAAACCACCCTCATCCTTCATCCCTCATCAGAGAACTAGTACTCCTGAACGCTGCAACCCATCGGAGTACAGTACAGTACAGATCGGGCATTGCACCTCGAGGCCCAACTCTAAAATATTGACGCAAAAGCATCGCACTGTGACTACAGATTCATTGTTTCTAGAAAAACTGCTTCACAGCGAAAACACGAAGTTGTACGTCCCAACGCTCATAGCAACTGAAATGGCATAGTATGGGCCGTCTGCAAACATTCGTTCGAGGGCAATAACCCCCCACCCAATCACCTAGTACTAGCAGTTTGAGAAACATGGTTGTGTTTTCTCTGCACCATCCTGTATAAACATCCCATTATTCATAGACAGGTTTATTTGGATTTTCGCGACTTAATGAACGTACTCATATTATTAATAATTCAATATTCAATTGTATCTAATAATATTAATAATCAATATTTTGTGATATTGTATTAACCAAATACTGTGATATTGTAATTACTGCAATATTTACTTAGAAATATGTTGTTACACTTACAGTTTGGATGTAATTCTTCAACATATCATACGGAGTGTGCTGGGGGTTTGGTGCCCACTCAAAGGGCACCAAATAGAGAGGACCCAGGAATGCCCTCCCCATCCACTGCGAATAGAAATTCTACCTATCTGTAGACTGGCTGGCCGCCATGGCTTCGTATAAAATGAGTGCTGCTATCGAGAGATTATCTGTTTGGTGTAAGGGTAAGCATTCCTGACTACCTATTAGGAGGTACCAGGTTCGATTCCCGGGCTGGCAATTAATTTTTGGATAGTAGCTCCCATCGAATTTCCATCTAGCTGTTAACCCTGTTGGCAATATTTGCAGTAGCAGAAGTCTTCGGGGTGATTTACATCATTTAATTAGGATATTTGTTCAATAATAATTATTTATTAATCAGCATTTAAACAAATGCAAATTTCTAATTTATTTCCATCTGTAGACTGGCTGGCCGCTATGGTAGAAATTGAAGATTTCCCTTCTCGTGAGGACACCGCCGTGGAGTACGTAGAGGACACCACCCGATGCTGGATGGTCGTCGAACTCCACTAGGAGGCCAGTCGTCCCCAAGAGGGCGCTCACCAGGCTGTTCCAACCTCTATGCTCCACGCCTATATCTTGGCAAAAATGCGTTCGACTGACATGGCTATTCAAAAATGAATCTTGATAAATTCTCTACAATTTTTTGTTTTGTAGAGTTTTGTGATATCTCCAACAGTTTCCAAGATATTCGCTCTTGTAGGTGTGAAATTCTTAAAATAGCAGGTTTTTATCCTATTTTTTTGCTTTTCAGGGCTTATAACTTTTCAACAATGCATCTTAAAAATAATTACTCAACTTAGGTCTGTAGAGCATTAAATTCTCTTTTATAATGATGTATTAATTGACTATTCCAAGCATTCCTTCCATTGTTATATCAGCTTTAATGTAGGGGGTGAAATTTTCAAGTTTGCTAAATTTTCAAGTGTAAACTCAGCGGTTTCACACCTTCAACAGAGGAAATAAAGATGCGCACTGTTTACCCTCTAAATAGTCACAATTGAGCTGCAAAGTCAAAAATTGTGTTCCAGAAACCCCCTTTAAATATATTATTGTCAATTGATTGTCAATGATGCAGCATTGAAAATATCACTCCCTACCTTAAAGCTGCTATAACAATGAAAGGGAAAATTGGAACAGTCAAATAATTCATCATATCTAAGAGAATCTAATGCTCTACAAATCTAACTTGAGTAATACTTTAAAGATGCATTGTTGGAGAGTTATAAGCCCTGAAAAAGCAAAACATTGGATAAAAACCTGCTATCTTGAGAATTTCACACTTATAAGAGCGAATATCTCGGAAACTGTTGGAAATATCACAAAACTCTACTCAACAAAAATTGAAGAGAATTTTTCAAGCTTCATGTTTGAATAGTTAGTCATGTCAGTTGAACCAATACCTACTTTTACCTAACTATAGTAGGATTGGTTGAAAGCATTTTTCCTAAGATATAGACGTGGAAGCGAAAAGCTCAAAAATGCAACTTTCAAACCACTCTCATCCTTTTAGCACATGATGTAGGGATGGAAACTTTTGATGTATTCTCCTTCTAACTAGTCCCAACAAAGCTGCAAAGTCTAAAATTGTTCTCAAAACATTCCCTCCGGAGTCCTAAACGATTGAGACGAGGAGATGGTATCAGGACTTGACGACACTGACTCCGTCTACATTTTCAGGAGTATGAACTGAACAGGGAAGATCAGGTGGTTTCTTTTTCATCAGAGAACTAGTACTCCTGAACGCTGCAACCCATCGGAGTACAGTATTTTGATCAGGCATTGCACCTTGAGGCCCAACTCTAAAATATTGACGCAAAAGCATTGCACTGTGACTACAGATTCATTGGTTTTAGAAAAACTGCTTCACAGCGAACACACGATGTTGTACGTCCCAATGCTCATAGCAACTGAAATGGCATAATATGGGCCATCTGCCAACATTCGTTTGAGGATAATAACCCCCCCCCATCACCTAGTACTAGCAGTTTAAGAAACATGGTTGTGTCTTCTCTGCACCACCCTGTATAAGCATCCCATTATTCATAGACAAGTTTATTTGGATTTTCGCGACTTAATGAACGTACTCATATTGTTAATAATTCAATATTCAATTGTATCTAATAATATTAATAATCAATATTTTGTGATATTGTAATAACCAAATACTGTAATATTGTAATTACTGCAATATTTACTTAGAAATATGTTGTTACACTTACAGTTTGGATGAAAGTTTTCAACATGTCATACGGAGTGTGCTGGGGGTTTGGTGCCCTCTCAAAGGGCACCAAATAAGAGAGGTCCACCCAGGAATGCCTCCCATCCCCCATCCACTGCACATAGAACGAAATTCTATAAACATCGTTGGAGCACACTGAAAACAAACATGAAGAAAAAATTAAACTTATTCTGCTTATTGTAAAAAACTAGTGAATATGAATACTGTAATAATCTACTCTAGTAATAATCAATTGTAATAATCAAATACATGTTGGTCCATTACAAATGTTGTAATTTTAAATTATGAAGAGATAGATATAAATGAATAGATCGAAATTCATAAGGCCAATAATAATAATTATTGTTATGCATATAAATATTAATAATTTGTATAATATGTAATATATCATTGCATTTGTATATGAATAAAAATAAATGAACAAACAAAACAAGAAATGCAATAGCGGACTATCCGGAGTATTGTACAAGTAGATAATGTTGATGACTTACTTTTTCTTTTGTAGAATCTCCCATCATTGTCTGTTACAATGTGGCAAGGCCAAAAAGGCTGTTTGCCGATTCTTCCCTACATAATATCCCCTAAGACTGAAATTAAAAACAATGACATTTTCAAACTAAGTAACAACAACTATATATATATGTATAATTCTTTAAAACGAGTAGTTATTTCATTTTTTTCACATTTAAATCATCTACTTGATGGGCTAAAATCGAACAAACATATAATTACAAAAATATTTGGCCTCCACATCTCCCCTTACAGCCAAACCATTCCTCCACAATAATGACAAAGTAGCCATTATAATATATATTTATTATACATACATATTATGTATAATTCTTTATAACAAGTAGTTATTTCAATTTTTTCACATTTAAATGTACATCTACTTGATGGGCTAGAATCATACAAGCACATGATTACAAAAATATTTGGCCTCCACATCTCCCCTTATAGCCAAACCATTCCTCCATAATAAGGACAAAGTAATATTTATTATACATACATATTATGTAAAATTCTTTATAACAAGTAGTTATTTCAATTTTTTCACATTTAAATGTACATCTACTTAATGGGCTAAAATCATACAAACATAGAATTACAAAAATAGTTGGCCTTCAGATATTCTTACATCCAAAACTGATATTTACTTATTTATATATATATATATATATATATATATATATATATATATATATATATATATATATACATGATATCACATCCAATCCACTCCTCCACAATAATGGCAGTGTACAATTCCTCATAACAAGTAGAAAATTAAAATGACCTGTTACTCATGGAGCAAAAATGACTTATAATGTATCACTGCTTTTTTTAGCCAGTGAGATCATGATAATAGAGATTTAGTGGGCATTTAGGATGCAAGTCCAGTTTGAACTAATTTAAAGAGTTATGACTCATGATATTTCACTGTATTTTTCTATTTTTTGTTACAGTGAGTTCAAGATAATAAATTAAGATTTTGTGAGCATTCATTTTATTCTTATTATTATTTTTTTATTTGTTGGCCTCCCATCACCCCTTACAGCCAACCCGTTCCACCACATGGCGCCAAGTGACTGAATGAGTATGCTTAGGCAAATTTTACAGATCTCATAAGGGTTTGAAATGATGGCCCCATCCATTGATATGGAGGTGGGACAGCTATTTGACTCATTTCTGTTCTGCCTGACATATTTCAAGAACTCTTTTGGTGCAGAGAGCAAGGTTAGTTCAGTATTATGAGTCATCAGCATTGGAGTATTGTTTATTGGGAGCGACTTGTTCATACATTTGGAGCCTGAGTCTTTGTAAAAATTAGGTTCTTCTTCAGTAAACATGCAACATGTTGTCTCAATGGACACTTTTCACATTGAACAGACTCTTGTCGACCATATATTATTTTGTTACAGCTATTGCATATTTCTTCACTTGGCGCCATTTATTATTATTATTATTCTATTATAATTGAAAATATTACTATTATTATCATCACCTCTATGATGAGCTTATTGCATCTAAGATGGAATACTAACAATTGGGACAATTTTAACTTGTAATTTACTTAACAAGTGAATTATAATTTATCACTGGTATTTTTTTTAGCCAGTGAGTTCATGATAATAAATTGAGATTTAGTGGGCATTTAGGATGCAAGTCCAACATGAACTAATTTAAAGAGTTATGACTCACAATATATCACTGTATTTTTTATTTTTTGTTACAGTGAGTTCAAGATAATGAATTGAGATTTTGTGAGCATTTAAAATGAAATACTAACAATTGTGAAAAGTGAATTATAATTTAGCACTGTTTTTTTTGCCAGTGAGTTCATTATGATAAATTAAGATATGAACTTATCTAAAGATGTATGACTCATGATATGTCACTATATTTTTTTCAACAGTGAGTTCAAAATAACAAAATCAAGATTTTAGATTTTTTTGAGCAAGTCTAACAATGAAGAAAAATTACTTTTTTATTTCTTATGTATTTAATGTAGGCCTACATAATATATTTTCTTAGGATATATTCCTAAAACAAGATAATAAATTATTATATAAATGCAATGCCTATAATAACTTAACCTAAGATTTTTTTGGTTTTACATTTATATATTTTTTTATTTTCAATTTAGGCATTTTTTAATATATCTTAACTATTATTATTGATAATGATAATAACCTAGCCTATCATTTTTTTTTAAATTTCAAGTTTTAAATTTTTTTGTTTTATAAAGGCATTTTTTTGAATATATCCTAACTAATGATAATAACCCAAACTATGATTTTTTTAAATTTCAAGTTTTTTATTTTTTTTGGGTTTATAAAGGATTTTTTTAAATTTATCCTAACTAACTATTACTATTATTAATGATTACCTAAACTATAATTTTTTTGTTATTTCAATCATTTTTTATTTTTTTTGGATTTTATATAGGCTTTTTTTGAATATATATCCAAACTAACTATTATACCTATCCTAACCTAAACTAGCCTAACATTCCATTTTTTATGTAGGCCTACATTAACTATTTTTCTTAATTACATTTTTTGTTATTTTTCAAGGATGTGGAGGACGATGAGGAACAGCCGGCCGGGGATTGAGACCTAGAGGCTGTAGAAGAGGCTGTTGTAGAGGCTGTCGAGGAGGCTGTTGAAGAGGCTGTTGAGGAGGCTGTCGAGGAGGCTGTCGAAAAGGCTGTCGAAGAGGCGAGTGGAGAGGCTTTCTGAAGGAGGCTGAGGTTCTAAATGAGCTGGAGCAAGTGAGTAAGTTTTACTGGAGCAATTTAGTGAGATGGAGTACTCAGAGATTTGGGCACAGTCTTTATTATGATTGAGTGATTCAATCAATTCATATATATGAAAATTTTGATTTTTTATGAGAAAGTGAATTTTTAAAATACAATTAGGAAAATTAAATTTGGAAAAACAAATTTGAAAATTTTCAAAGGAAAAAACAAAAATATTTCTAGGAGAAAAAGGTTTTGATTTTGAAATGTGGAACGGAATCTATTAAACTGTCAAATAAGGAATAGTTTCAATTGATTTGAAATGATAATGATGATGATTGAAAAATAGAAATACTGGTAATAATATTAACAACTGATTAATAATGATTGAAAATTTTGTTCATAATTATCATACAGAAATAGTATTGCCTAAATTGAATAAAATGGTCAATTGTTTAATACTTTTTCATTGATTGATGATGCTTGATTGACAGAGCTTAGTTGTGGAGAGGATATCCTTTCAAGTTAATTATTTCAAAATCACTCTCTCATTCGGCATAAAAATGAATTTTACATTCTGCTTTATTCCAACGAGAGTTCCATTAAAGCTATTATATATTTTAAGAGTCCTACACCAAAATGATGTCCTAGCCCAATGCTTAGATGATGAACTAATCAACAAAAAATATTTTTCAACCAAAAGATGGTTCTGAATAGAAAACGGTAGCATTGAGAGAGAGAGAGAGAGAGAGAGAGAGAGAGAGAGAGAGAGAGAGAGAGAGATTGAGAAACAGGAAGGGATTTGAGCATGAATTATGTTTAGATTTATACTATTGCTATTTCAATAATATTAAATATTTATTTGAATAATATTGTTATTTATTAATAATTCAATAACACTTAGCCTCTGCACTCAGGTTTTTTTCAAACCTTGCAGAGACTTGCTGTTTAATATATTTATATTTCATCCAATTTGATGGTATTTCATTCTTCATGTTATATTGTATTATAGTTTTTTATTACCATTGTCATTGAAATTATGTTTATATTATTATGTTATATTGTTATGCATTCACATTTTTACCTATTGCATGGTATTTCATTTTTCATTTTATATTGAATTTTACTCCTTTTTAACCATTGTCACTTGTAATTATGTTTATATTGTTATGTTATATACATTATATTGGTATGTATTATATTAATATCTTAACCTATCTGTTGGTATTTCATTTTATATTATATATTACTTTCTTACAAACATTGACATTGTAATTATGTTTTTGGGAAAAATGAAGATTTGATTTAATTTGATATTGCAGTTTGGTGGTTAACTCATTATTCATTGAACAGCAGTAATTAGAGCATTGCGGAGAAAAGCTACCTAGTTGAATTACGTTCTTTGAGCAACCTGGAAGGTAAAACTAGTACTTGTCTACAAATCAGCTTGTTTTTTGGAAAAGTAGGGAGTTGGAAGTTCTAGACTTATCTGAATTTCGTAATCATTCATTGTATGTTGGTTGGAACAAAAAGGGTTCATTGTCGACTTTGGTCAACAGCTGAGAGAGTTTACCTCGACCACATAGTAAACCCTCTGTACCACTCAGCAAACCACAACAAAACCTCCCAACAACACCACACAGCTTGAGCCAACAACTTACAACAGGTGATCACTGGGGGGGGGGCGAATAAGCAAACAGTGTGATTAAAATTATTTGGGGGAGGGGTCAAAACAATTATTGGTGGTAAATAAAAAAATCTTTGGTTGGGGGGGATTTGTATACTGTATTTGAGGTATTCAGGGGGTGGTATAAGAGCGGGGTATTCAGAGTGGATGTACTAAATTTGGGGTATTCAGGGGGTCTTTGAGCTTGCTGTGGGGATTGGACAATACTTACTTTGAAATGCAAATACCTTGACTGGCCCACACAGGTGGCCTCTGCCTCAAGGCGGCCTCGGGCGCCTCAAGGCCGCCTTCAGGCCTCAGACTCACAAAGTGTGTGGAACCGATACTTACATCACATTCAACAGTTTCTCATCACAATAATACCTCTACCACAACTGGTCGACAAAAAAAATTCCCCAAACCCTATCATCCAAAAACCTTGGAGCATTCAATCCTCC